>NC_052955.1:41760114-41995114 GCF_013358895.1 Oreochromis aureus
GGCCCAATTCTAGACACATCCATGTTTAATAAAACTCCCTCTATTAAAAAAAACCAAAAACAACAACAAGACAACCTAAATCTAACCGACCGAATCAACCCATCACTAAAACCACAACCTCAAAAATCTTAAACACAGAACATTTTGCTTATTAATCTATCCATATGCTGTTGGGATTAGAACTTCAGGGTCACAAAAGTTTCACCCTACTTTTGGCTTAATTAATACTTACATTGTCTGAAATCAGACTTAAATCACTCTCTCTGTTCATTTTCCCCACATCATATTTCACTTGCCTCAGGTTCTTCAGCATCCTGAGACTCTGAGGTCAACTGACATAATTTCACCTGCTCAATACACAGAAAATCTTGTTAAAAACCACACAACTTGCACACCATCATCATTAAATTCTAAATTGTCTTTTTCTAAAAACTACTACACACTAAGCGAGTTGGACAAGATGATAAACAGACTCATATGCTCAACATGCTATCTGATCTTCATGAACTCTTCTGTATTTTAAGGTTAATGCATTTTCTATTTGTGTGTGTGATTGTGTATATGCTTCTTCTTGTGGTTTTTTCAGACTCCTTCACAATTTTCCACTTAAACAGTCAGTTTTCTCTTTCCCAAATTTGCTAACCCCAATTTTGATTTCCCACCTTAAATAACAGCATTCCTTGTCCTCAGCCAGAAGTTAGAGCCCACTTGTCAGGTTTATGGAGACATGGCGCTGTGAACAATTCAACCAGAAAGAGAGGGAGTGTTTTCTCTCTTTGGCTCATCACTGGTCATTGTTAATGACATTTCCCCCTCCGCCTCAGCCCCATCTCCACCGGAATGTTACGAGATCTTCCACTCTTACTTGGTGAAAGAAGGTAACTTCGTAAGTTCTCTCCACTGTCTCACAGTAGCAAACAACCTGCACATTCAGAAGATCCCCTTCAGTTAGGGAACTCTAATTCAGTTAGAATCACTGTTCTATAAAAGTCATACTCTTTGTGCTCTGTCTCGCAGCAAACAGACACCTCCACATACACCTCTCCTAGCACTCCAGTAGTTGCGGGATCCAACGTAATCGCAAACGTAAAACCAGTTAATTCTCTCTGATCCACTCCAAACAATGAGAGGTGTGCCTCACTCATTCAATGCTCAGATTCCTTCAAAACGAAGAAAGCCCTTAAATCATTCAAAAGTAATACACCACCATTTATCACTGAGTTTGTATTTTCATCAAAATAACCTGTGTATTAAAACTACGCGTCCGGTTATCCGGTCCACCTGGTATGGCAACAGCACCGCTTACAACTGCAAAGCTCTCCAGAGAGTAGTGTGGTGCTCTGAACGGATAATTGGAGGTGAGCTTCCCTCCCTCCAAGACATCTACAGGAAGCGGTGCCTGAGGAAAGCGGGGAGGATCATCAAGGACTCCAGTCACCCCAGCCATAAACTGTTCAGACTACTTCCATCGGGAAGGAGGTTCTGCAGCATCCGGTCCCGAACCAGCAGACTGAGAGACAGCTTTTTCCACCAGGCCATTAGACTGCTGAACACGTCATAGACACCTCACCTTCACTACTTGAACTTCAACATTATGCACTCCACACTGTACATTAATGCCACTGTTTTGCACATGTCCAACTACCAACCTCTGTATATTTTATATATTTTATTTTATTGTTTACTCTATTTAATTTGTAAAATATGTATATACACACTCACACACACACACACATGCACACACGTAGAAAAACATTTAGTATACACATCCAGTAATGCATATACTCTTATATATTGTACATACAGGGAGTGCAGAATTATTAGGCAAGTTGTATTTTTGAGGAATAATTTTATTATTGAACAACAACCATGTTCTCAATGAACCCAAAAAACTCATTAATATCAAAGCTGAATGTTTTTGGAAGTAGTTTTTAGTTTTAGCTATTTTAGGGGATATCTGTGTGTGCAGGTGACTATTACTGTGCATAATTATTAGGCAACTTAACAAAAACAAATATATACCCATTTCAATGATTTATTTTTACCAGTGAAACCAATATAACATCTCCACATTCACAAATATACATTTCTGACATTCAAAACAAAACAAAAACAAATTAGCGACCAATATAGCCACCTTTCTTTGCAAGGACACTCAAAAGCCTGCCATCCATGGATTCTGTCAGTGTTTTGATCTGTTCACCATCAACATTGCGTGCAGCAGCAACCACAGCCTCCCAGACACTGTTCAGAGAGGTGTACTGTTTTCCTCCTTGTAAATCTCACATTTGATGATGGACCACAGGTTCTCAATGGGGTTCAGATCAGGTGAACAAGGAGGCCATGTCATTAGTTTTTCTTCTTTTATACCCTTTCTTGCCAGCCACGATGGAGCATTGTCCTGCATGAAAATCATGTTTTTCTTGAAGGATGCAGACTTCTTCCTGTACCACTGCTTGAAGAAGGTGTCTTTCAGAAACTGGCAGTAGGACTGGGAGTTGAGCTTGACTCCATCCTCAACCCGAAAAGGCCCCACAAGCTCATCTTTGATGATACCGCCCAAACCAGTACTCCACCTCCACCTTGCTGGCGCCTGAGTCGGACTGGAGCTCTCTGCCCTTTACCAATCCAGCCACGGGCCCATCCATCTGGCCCATCAAGACTCACTCTCATTTCATCAGTCCATAAAACCTTAGAAAAATCAGTCTTGAGATATTTCTTGGCCCAGTCTTGACGTTTCAGCTTGTGTGTCTTGTTCAGTGGTGGTCGTCTTTCAGCCTTTCTTACCTTGGCCATGTCTCTGAGTATTGCACACCTTGTGCTTTTGGGCACTCCAGTGATGTTGCAGCTCTGAAATATGGCCAAACTGGTGGCAAGTGGCATCTTGGCAGCTGCACGCTTGACTTTTCTCAGTTCATGGGCAGTTATTTTGCGCCTTGGTTTTTCCACACGCTTCTTGCGACCCTGTTGACTATTTTGAATGAAACGCTTGATTGTTCGATGATCACGCTTCAGAAGCTTTGCAATTTTAAGACTGCTGCATCCCTCTGCAAGATATCTCACTATTTTTGACTTTTCTGAGCCTGTCAAGTCCTTCTTTTGACCCATTTTGCCAAAGGAAAGGAAGTTTCTAATAATTATGCACACCTGATATAGGGTGTTGATGTCATTAGACCACACCCTTCTCATTACAGAGATGCACATCACCTAATATGCTTAATTGGTAGTAGGCTTTCGAGCCTATACAGCTTGGAGTAAGACAACATGCATGAAGAGGATGATGTGGACAAAATACTCATTTGCCTAATAATTCTGCACTCCCTGTATAAGAATGGCTAAATCTGAAAGTAATAAATATATTTTGCTTGTTTTACGTTATTGTATTTTTGCACAACTCTGTTGCTTGTGAAGCTCACACACAAGAATTTCACTCGCATGTACTGTACCAGTGTACCTGCACATGTGACGTGACAATAAAAGTGATTTGATTTGATTTTGATGTGTCCATATTTGTAATTGTGTAAGTTATTACTATTCTGCTAAATTATAGTATTTCTGCTACTGTTCGGTATTTGTGCTAAATACAGTATTTCAGCTAAATCATACTATTTCTACTACTTTATAGGATTTGTGGTAAATATAGTATTTCTGCGTAATTATAGTATTTCTACCAAATCATAGTATTACTGCTAAAACATAGTATTTCTGCCAAATCTTGACAGTTCTGCTATGTTATTGTACTTGTAATTAATTATAGTATTTGTGCCAAAGCATAGTATTTCTGCCAAATCTTAGTATTATTGCTAAATCATAGTATTTGAGCAAAATCATAGTATTTGAGCATATTCATTCTATTTAGAATAGAATAGAATAGAATTCAACTTTATTGTCATTGCACATGCACAGGTACAGGGCAACGAAATGCAGTTTGCATAGCATGTGCCATAGCATAGTATATTTGCTGAATCACAGCATTTCTGCTATGTTGTAGTATTTGTCCTAAATCACAGTATTTCTGCAATGTTTAGGTATTTTTGGTTAAATAATTTATCTCTGTAATCTTGTACCATGTACCAATTCCTGTATTTCTGAGAAGTTATCATGTTTCTTCTAAGTTACAATATTTCTGGTAAGTTCTGCTATGTTATTGTATTTCTGCCAAGTATTATGTTTTCTTTACGTCATTGCAGTTCTACTAAGTAATTACATTTTTGCTAAGTTTCAGCTTTTTGCTAAGTTTCAGCTTTTTCAGCTATTTTTAGCAGACAGCTTCAGCGTTACAGCATCCACACAGCCACAGTGGCGGTCCTAGCCTGTTTGGCGCCTGGGCTTAACACTCCTCCTCTGGCGCCCCACACACACACACACACACACACAACACACACACAAAACATGTTAAGGATTGTACATTAACATAAAACTGTTGTCCACACACACATATGAAGAGAGAGAGAGAGTATGCATAGTATGCAAACGGCTACCAAACAGCCATCATAATTCGTCATACAATGAGAACAGGACAAATCAACAATTGACAATGACTAATTAATATTAAAATCTGTAACATAATGTATTGTTTGGAGTTTAGTCTGTTACTGTTACTATTTTTACCATTTCTTCTTGGGGCAACTGTAACCCACATTATTTCCTTAGGGATTAATAAAGTATTCTGATTCTGATTGTTTCAGGATGACCTGCCATTGTCCAATGACACATCTGTTTACCTGTATCATTTGTTCGTTTCTCCTCCTCTTCTTTCTCTTTTTCTAAACTGAGCACCTGATGGCTTTGAACTTTTCTTGTCCATCTTCCATTGGTTTTAATTTTGCACTCCAGTATGAACAGCCATCCCTCAACCAGAGGATCACCACAACATAACCTAATAGACCTACACCTTAGTTCACAGATTAACTTTGTCTAGGGTGTATTTCTGGGATTTCACACAACCCAGGATTCAAATCATGAATACATAATGGGCTTGGATTTACAACATTATGAATGAAATGTGCTCTATTTGAAGCAGCAGGTCTCCCTCCCTTTTGACGGGTTATGTGTGAGACTTTAAATCATCAAACTGTAAATTATAAATTTTAAATTGTTATTGATCCCTTTACCCCGAGTCCTAAAGTGTATATTTATTTTCTTACTCTACTATATTTATTGTTCGTTTATTTGCACTGCTGTAACTGGAGCCTCGTCGTCTCCTCTCTCTATATACTGGACTGTATGTAGCGGAGATGACAATAAAGTTTACTTTGACTTCAGCAGCGCGCAGGCGCACCAAGGGCTCTCGCGCTCAGTTTTCGTGTATAGAATTTCGAAAAAACATCGGTGCAAATTATAAGTCTGTATCATAATGTCCGGTGTTTTCGTGTTTGTTGTTTTGTTTTTATTCTGTTTTGTTTTGCGAGTTGGTTATTAGATGCTGCTCCAGCCAGCCAGAGAATCCCCCGCCGCCCCGCCCTCTCCTCCCTGTGCCGCAAGCAGCAGGCGCACCTCGCGAACGGAGGGCGCCCTTACTCCCAGCAAATGGGCGATAGAAAACCGATCGGTGCCTATGACATTCCCAATATGCGCTGGCTGCCGTTGGGGCAGCATGAGTACGATCATTTTTTTTTTTTTTTTTTTTTTTTTGCGATGCCCGTGATGCCGCCCCCCATCACGATGCCGCCCCGGGCAACCGCCCGTGTCACCCGTATCTAAAACCGCTACTGCACACAGCATTTTCGCAGGAAATGCAAATTTTTCTAGTTTTAATTCTTTTATTGTCCTATCATTGCTTTATATTGTTATTATTGTTCTACATTATTTCTTTTTAATGGCATTTTTATATTGTTAAGCACTTTGTGCAGCATCGTCTGTCTGGAAATGTGCTATATAAATAAATTTGACCTTGACCTTTGACCTTAACCTCCAGCTGACAGCCACCTTGCCCCTCTCCTTGACTCCTCTACCACGAACAAAGTGCCAGCTGGTTCTCTGTAGTTTTGAGCTTTTGTGTGGAAAAACCTGAGCTGCAGTGTTTTTGGAACGTGTGAGCTGTCAGTAATTGAGACAGCTTGTGTGAACAGCACCTTTTGAAAATAGTTATATAACCATTGCTTGTAATTTTGTGTTCACTGTATATATTGAGCACTGCAGCAGATTTAGTAGGAGCGACAAGGCCTTTTTTTGTTGAACCCTTTTCCCCATGTTTTCTGATAGGAGGGTAGGTTAGAAATTGTCTTTTGTTTGCTTTTGTTTTAATAGGGAAGCTTTGGGAACATCAGAAACCTTTTTGTTGTCTTTTTTTTTTTTTTTTTTGCACGGCTCACGTCTGAAGTAAATAATTTGAGCTAGCCCCTTCAGTTACCTTATTGCTGCCCTTTCTTAGGAATGGTTGGAGTGGGGAGTTGCAGCTTCATGTTCGGTCCCTGTTACCTCTATGCTGGGTTGTAACAGAGCAAGGAAGTGACATCAGAATGTAGTCCAGTGTCTGCACATGTTTGTCTTTGGCGACTTGCAATAAGTGTGAGCTGTCAGCTCACACTTATATGTGTTATATGTGTTATTCCTGTGCGTTACAGGTCAAAGTTACACTGAGTACTTTTGCCTTCATGTTGACAATGACAAGGCTGCCTCCCAGTGGCCCCTAGAAGTACTGCTTTACAAAGAGAGAATGCTGCAGGAAACTTAGAGCAGCCACAGATGTGCACCAGTGCACATGCTGCAGAGTAAGAACTAGTTCATGATGCAGTTTTTATTTTTTCTGTGATATTTACTCATAAAAAAGACTCTTCTTCTATGGCTGTGATCATAAGAGAAAATTTAAGGACTGCTTAGTGTTATACAAAGTGGTTTTCTCCACAGTCTTGTGGTGTAGGCATTCAGTTAGCAAGTGAAAGGTTGCTGCTTGAGTGTAGCCAAACAGACTGTGACAGAAATAGAATATAGTGTCTAAAAATCCAAGTCAAGCCTGCTGAACTCTCTGTAGTCACCACCTGCGGCAAGGGAGCTGTCACTTATTACAATCATAATCCTCTAATATTGAAAAAGTAATGAACAAGACATTACTGACAAAGTAGTCCTGCTTTGAATTACTTTCAACTTTTGATTTACTAATGTACAATTGTTTTCTTTCAAAATTTAGCAAAAGTGTGAATGACTGCTGAAAACATGTATCAGCAAATGTTTTAGACGTAACTCGTTTCCTAAACTCATCTGGAAAACTTCACTCCAGCTGTTACTACAGGGTAGAAAGAGGGCAGACAGCAAAGATGAGCAAGCTGCAGAAATCCTGATGAAAATGTAGAGACAGAAAGAACTCTTCAACAAAACAGAGGTTTGTTAATATGTCACGCATTTATTCACTGTTGATTAACAACACAATGTCTGATTTTGGTGTGAAGGTGATATAGGTCAGGATATTGTTCGACTCAGTCTGGTTGGGTGAGGGTTAAACTCCACACAAAAAGAAGGAATTTTTACCCTCAGTAAATATGAAGCAACTATTTTGAGTCAAATGAAACTGAAAAATATCACATCAAATTTTTTAATTCAAATCCTTCATCTTTAAGGCTAAACTGTTACAATTTTATTAATCTGAACATACTACATAGTACGTGGAAAATTTACATGTGGTTAAAGTTTAGTTTAGTACAAGTAGAATGTGGTCAAACTGACTTCCCCCCGCACCATTGTACTCTACTGGGAAAATCTCACCTACGCCACTTATGTAACACACACACACACACACACTGCTTATTCCTGGTGATAAAGAAGAGGAGGCACTTGTGAAATGAGCATTTGGACTACAATAAAAGTGTGTTTCTATGCCTGTGAGAGCTGTGGCAACAGAATGTAAGGACAGAATGAGATTAGCTACAGGTGCCTCCATCACTGCCAGGGAGCACGTCTGCTTGCACAGGTTGTGCTCTCAGCCTGACTATTAAGACATAACCACTAATACATGACAATTAACACCTGACTATTAGGTATGTCAGTGAAGAAGAAAGGAATGAGAGTGGGAACTCGAAAACACAAAAGCTGAGGCATCTGCCCCCTAATGTACAGACCTATACACATTGCACTGTCTGTATTTGATTTTTGCACGTGTAGCTTTGAGAGATTAAAGACTTCAGCACTTTGACATTTCCTCCTTCTCCTCATTCTCCTTCTCCTACCGAGACTTGCCGTTGGTCACGTCAGCAGACGTGCTTTGGTGCATTGTTGGCGTGCTCTTCTGGTGGTCTCACAGCTTGGAGATAGGTGGTCTCATTCTGGCTGCTGCTCAAGCTGCTGTTCCTGAAGGTGGCCATAGGGGGAGCTACCTTCACACCTTTCAGAGTCATTGAGCCATCTATGGCTTTACGGAGCTAGATGAAGAAAGAAGGCAGGAATTGTTCAATTCCAGGTGAGTAACATCCCAATAAAGTTGTTTGAGCCATGCAAACACAAACATAACTCAAGGCTTTAAGCTTATTATTTTGGATTGCAGTACATTCAGTTCCATTTCAGTTTAATTTATATAGTGCCAGATCACCACCATAGTCTTATAGCATTAAAGAGAGAAAGAAGGAAGTGGTGACAGTGGAGAGAAAGAAACGTAGTAGTAGGAGCCAAGTCACCTGCATGAAATGCTTTTTAAGGCTCAGATTATTTTCTCAAGCCTGAAGATTTTTTTTATGTACAGCACATAAAAATTCATATCTAATAAAAGCAATGACGTATACATTTTATATGCAAATTAATCTATTATCCCCACATTAAAGGAACATGTGTAATGTGTCGTTCTGTCTGATAAGAAGAAGTAGAAGGCTTTTTTTCAGCTAATACGGTATAATTTCTTTATTAAAAAGGGTGTACCTCAATTTTTTGGTCTTTCAGAGCTTTTCCTTTAATTGGCTTCTTTTAAATATTGGATGTTTTGGCTGTTGTGAGTAAAAGTGCTGCAGATCCTGTCAATGTGCTCTGAGAGTTTAGCTGTCTGTGGACCAGAGATGTGACAGTG
Source organism: Oreochromis aureus (assembly GCF_013358895.1). NCBI lineage: Eukaryota > Metazoa > Chordata > Actinopteri > Cichliformes > Cichlidae > Oreochromis > Oreochromis aureus. The sequence goes on from NC_052955.1 coordinate 41,769,104, forward strand.
TGTCTGTGTGAGAGACGGGCAGACTGGGAGAGGATGGGTTTATCTGCCCTGACTGGGTTTGTGTTTTTTCTTGCTGTTGGACAGAGGTGGGACGTAACAAAGTACAAATACTTTGTTACTATACTTAAGTACAATTTTTTAGGTATCTGTACTTTACCAGAGGAGTTATTTTTCTGACTACTTTTTACTTTTACTCCCTACATTTTTAAACGCATATCTGTTCTTCTTACATTTTCAAAACAGGCTCATTACTTTTGCTGTAACAGAGGAGAGTTATTATTTCACGTCACTGCAAGCCTCCAAACACCAAACTGGTTTGAGTCTAAACAGAAACAGATGAAAGGCTTTCTGTTCATTTATTAATCACCAGGAAATGTCATAGAGAAGTCAGGGCTTAAAGTGGGACGGTGGTGAGTTCTTGGTTTGTTTTTTGTTTTTTTTCTTTTCAACATCGGAACGACTGCAGGTCCATAATTTGCGGTTGTGATACTTTGGCATCTAGCTAGCCCTACAGAGGAGGAGAGAGCATAAACCTTTTTTTAAATTGTGAGGTAATTGTGACATTTCTATCAGCTCTACAAACATCAGCAAACACACAAACTGTGTCCAGTTTGTCTCACAGTGTGTTGTAGCTAAAGTCCAGCTGCTGGATTTCACAGGGAGAGAAAAGACAGAGCGCTAGCTTCATTCAGAGATGGAGAAAGATAAGAAAGACAGGCAGACTAACTGTGTTATTTAAAGACTGCATGGAAACCCTCTGCAGGTCAGTGCAGGATAAACAGGCGTGTTTGTTGCACTGTGATGGATTTAAAGTAAAGAACAGTGTGTGACTGCTGCACAGTGGCTGTGTTTCATGGTCACAGTTAGCTCACAGTGTAGCAGAGATGCATTCACTGAACTCCACCTTCACACCAACTTTATCCAGTCTAATGTAAAGGCAGCATAAACAGTTTACTGTCAGTGCAGAGGATGGAAATCATCCAGGACCACTCAGGAAACATCTGGTTGAATCCAGGTGTGTCAGCAGGTCATCTGATCACAGCCTGTACACTAAGAAAATCTACTGGAAATTAATGTGAGTTTGATTCTTTTCCCCACACTGAACCATTAGAACCAGTTCAGTTTCCCCCAACTGCTGAATCCACTTTAACCTCTGACTGTGACCCTGTTTACAGGCAAAGTCCCCAACTATAATGTAGGCATCAGAAAATAGAGCTGCTTTTTATTTACTTCTTTTTCTTCTGATTCAAGCTGAGAATAATTAGAATTTAATAAAGTTTTAATTAACATCTACTGATATTATTTTAATATTATGCTAATATGGCTCAAGGTTCAGTTAGCTTTGCACAAAAACAGAAACATCCTCCAAAGAGCTACTTTTTATTTTCTTTGAGTGCTTTTCAGAGCCTGTACGTTTTTACTTTTACTTGAGTAAAGAAGTTGATTCTGTACTTCAACTTTTACTGGAGTATTTTTTAATAGTAGTATTCGTACTTGTACTTAAGTACAGAATATTTGTATTTTTGCCAACTCAGCTGGTGGAGCGCAGCTGACAAAGTGATCAAACCCATACATCCCAAAGGTCCTGTAAAGAGAGACTATTACTTCTTTGATGGAAACCACCCCGATGAGGCGTCCGATCCTGGTGACATAGGCGTGGTCGAGGCCCAGCAGAGAGAAGATGGTGTAGGTCTGTAGGAAAACAGCAAAGTTCTGTTAGTAAAAACTGTCTTCTTACTTAAAGTCCAGTTTGGAAAATGCACCATTGATCTTAATTATCCAAACTTCACCAATATCTAATCACATTTGATTCATTCAACCTGTCACATTTTCAGCTAAATGGGATTTTTTTCACTGTGGGAAATTTGTGAGAGGGAACTGACATGCTTAACAAAGCCGTGTACACCTCCTGTGGACAGAAGAGTCTCTATTAACTTGACTTGATGGCTTTAAGAAATGTTTGAAGCGAATTAAAACACATTTGTTTAATCTGCACACGCAACCTGCACGTAGGATTTCATTGGATGTATTATGTGTGTATGGAAATAATATAGGCTATTATTTTGGTAAGTCTAGTGAGGCAGTAATATGGGCTGCTGTTAGCATACATACAACTGTGGTCAGTAGTTTACAACACTCATCATGAGCATGAATATCAAGGTGGCTTTTAATGATTTCTTTGAACTGTTGAATGATTGCACAGCATCTTTAAAAAGCAGGAACTGGGTGCACAAGTTCAGATCTGTTTCGGATTTTCTCCACACATGTTCAAAAGTATACACACTGGCTCAACTGTATGAACACACTTACTTAAATCTTTAAATAAGTGCTGCTGAAAGTTAGATGATGTCTTTCAACTTTGAAAGGCCGAATCTGTTGACTTCTCAGTAGTGGTCACGTTTGTCTATAACCATCTATAGAGCAAGAGAGCAAGTCTCTCTTGGACTCTTGGTGGTGCTGTCACTTGGTGTTCGCTTGCTTTGTGGTAGAGTATCACTTCCTGTTCCTGCTCAAACACAGTGGTGTTTCTGAGTAGCTTATCTGCTTAGCAATTTAATTAAAATCTTTTAGATACATTCCTTTTTCATTGTATAATCTTCACGTGCTTCATCTGAAGCACCCTTTCTGTGTACTCACTACCTAATTTATAGCCAAAGTATTCACTCACTGTCTCTGTACTGTTTCGCTAGCTTAGCTTAGCTCGTAGCCGACTCGTTAGCACCATGACTACTTCACCTGTCCCTCCTGCACTTTCCTGCTCATTGTGTCAGATGTTTAGTTACTCCTCGGCCTCCTTTAGCAGTAATGATACCTGTAACAAATGTAGCATATTTGCAGCTCTGGAGGCCAGGATTACTGAATTGGAGACTCGGCTTCGCACCCTCCATTCACCCGTAGCTAGCCAGGCCCCTGTAGCTGGTGCAGCCGAAGATAGCGTAGGCCCCGCTAGCTGTTCCCCGGCAGACCCCAAGCAGCTGGGGAAAGAGGGCGGCTGGGTGACGGTGAGGAGGAAGCATAGTCTTAAACAGAAGCCCCAGGTACACCACCAACCTGTTCATGTGTTCTAACTGTTTTTCCCCACTCGGCGACACACCCGCCGGGGGTCAAACTCTGGTAATTGGTGATTCTGTTCTCAGACATGTGAAGCTAGAGACACCGGCAACCATAGTCAATTGTCTTCCAGGGGCCAGAGCAGGCGACATTGAGGGAAACTTAAAACTGCTGGCTAAGGCTAAACGTAAATACAGTAAGATCATAATTCACGTCGGCAGTAATGACACCCAGTTACGCCAATCGGAGGTCACTAAAATCAATATTGAATCGGTGTGCAACTTTGCCAAAACAATGTCGGACTCTGTAGTTTTCTCTGGTCCCCTCCCCAATCAGACCAGGAGTGACATGTTTAGCCGCATGTTTTCCTTAAATTGCTGGCTGTCTGAGTGGTGTCCCAGAAACGATGTGGGCTAGATAATTGGCAAACCTTCTGGAGGAAACCTGGTCTTGTTAGGAGAGACGGCATCCATCCCACTTTGGATGGAGCAGCTCTCATTTCTAGAAATATGGACCAATTTATTAACCCCCCAAAATATGACTATCCAGAGTTGGGACCAGGAAGCAGAGTTGCAGTGTTACACGCCTCTTTGCAGCTTCTCTCCTCCTGCTACCCTCCCAAAAACCCATCTCCATTGAGACTGTGTCAGCTCCCAAACAGACAAAAAACAAACCAAAAACCAGCAATAAACAACTTAAACATAAAAAATCACAAAGAAAGAACAATACAGTATCCACATCTGAACCAAAGAGTAAAACAGTGAAATGTGGATTATTAAATATTAGGTCTCTCTCCTCCAAGTCTCTGTTAGTACATGACTTAATAATTGATCAACAAATCGATTTACTCTGCCTTACAGAAACCTGGTTGCAGCCGGATGATTATGTTAGTTTAAATGAATCAACACCCCCGAGTCATTCTAACTACCAGAAACCTTGAAGCACAGGCCGAGGGGGCGGTGTGGCAGCAATTTTTCACACCAGCCTATTAATCAATGAAAGACCCAGACAGACTTTTAATTCATTCGAAAGCCTGATGCTTAGCCTCGTCCAACCCAGCTGTAAAACTCAGAAACCAGTCTTACTTGTTATCATATATCGTCCACCTGGGCCTTACACAGAGTTTCTGTCTGATTTCTCAGACTTTTTATCTGATTTAGTGCTCAGCTCAGATAAAATAATTATTGTGGGTGATTTTAATATCCATGTAGATGCTAAAAATGACAGCCTCAACATCGCATTTAATCTGTTATTAGACTCAATTGGCTTCTCTCAAAATTTAAAAGAACCCACCCACCACTTTAATCACACTCTAGATCTTGTTTTAACATATGGCATAGAAACTGAACATTTAACAGTGTTTCCTGAAAACCCTCTGCTGTCTGATCATTTCCTGATAACATTTACATTTACAATAATTGATTACACAGCAGTGGAGAGTAGACTTTATCACAGTAGGTGTCTTTCTGAAAGTGCTGTAACTCAGTTTAAGAATATAATCCACCCACTGTTATCATCTTCAATGCCCTGTACCAACATAGAGCAGAGCAGCTATCTGAACGCTACTCCAACAGAGGTCGATTATCTTGTTAATAATTTTACCTCCTCACTACGCATGCGACTCTGGATACTGTAGCTCCTGTGAAAACTAAGGCCTCAAATCAGAAGTACCTGACTCCGTGGTATAATTCTCAAACACGTAGCCTAAAGCAGATAACTCGTAAGCTGGAGAGGAAATGGTTGACCAAGATGGCGGCGCGTGAACAACGCGAGGCTCAGTGTCTCTCCAGAATCTGCTATTTAGCAGTTTTTTATCTACTTTTAACCGGATTATTCATCCAGAATTGCTGTGCGTTGCTGACCTACAGCAGACAAGAGATTCTGGACATCTGGACTCATAACTCCAACAGTTTTATCGCCGATCTCCGACTCATCCCAGAGATCTCCAGAACACCGGAGGCTGCCCACTCTCCCCGGCCGGGCGGAAGTGCACGCAGACGGCGCCGAGAACGTAAACAAAGGCGAGGTATGCGCGGAGGGCTACGGGCTAAGCTAAAGCTAACACCACATCGGCTGCCTTTACCCAGTATTTTCCTCGCAAATGTCCGTTCTCTGCCAAACAAAATGGATGAGATACGGCTCTCCATCACTAACAACAGACGGATTATGGACTCAAATGTCATGTTTTTCACCGAAACATGGTTGAACAACAGCTGCCGGACAATGCTATCGAGTTAGCAGGACGCCACACACACCGAGCCGACAGGCTAGCAGATGACTCCGCAAGACCAGAGGTGGAGGTTTGTGCATTTATATTAACAATGCTTGGTGCATGAACTCCACTACTACTGAGAGTCACTGCTCACCTAATGCGGAGTTTTTAATGGTCAAATGCAGACCTTACTATCTCCCCAGAGAGCTCACTTCGATCATACTCACTGCAGTATATATCCCCCCCGACGCTAATGCTAGGTTGGCCATGAAAGAACTTTCTGCAGCCATTAACAAACACCAGAATAAACACCCCGAGGCTGCTTTTATTGTTGCTGGCGACTTCAACCACACCAACTTAAAGACAGTCCTCCCAGATTCCACCAACATGTCTCCTGCCACACCAGAGGAGACAAGACTTTAGACCATGTTTATTCCAACTTGGCTGGAGCCTACAAAGCAACACCCTCCCCCACATTGGACAATCGGACCATCTCTCCTGTTCCTCACACCTAGGTATTCACCACTCATCCAACGTGTGAAACCTGCTGTGAGGACAATTAAAGTGTGGCCAGAGGGGACAGACGCAGTGCTCCAGGACAGATTTAAAAACACAGACTGGAATATGTTCACCCACACAGACCTGGACCAGTACGCCTCATCTGTACTGGATTACATCTCCGAAACCACAGACAGTGTCACCACCCAGAAACGGATCACCATGTACCCCAACCAGAAGCCTTGGATGAACCGGGATGTTCGTCTCCTCCTGAAGGCCCGCAACACCGCCTTTAGGTCAGGAGATGCACACGCCTACAGTACAGCCAGGGCTAATCTAAAGAAGGGCATCAAAAAAGCCAAACACCATTACAAAAAGAAGGTAGAAGAACACTTCTCCAACTCCAACCCCGGACGCATGTGGCAAGGACTCCAGACCATCACAGACTACAGGACCACCAAACCCTCCCCACATCCTCTGATGCCTCCTTCCTCAACGAGCTCAACAACTTTTATGCTCGTTTTGAGCGAGGGAACCCCGCAACCACAACCATAACAGACATGACGCCAGACCACCAACCTCTGACTCTCTCCCCACCGATGTAGGAGCGGTGCTGAGCAGGATCAATGTCCACAAGGCTGCAGGTCCTGATGGTATCCCCGGCGTGTTCTCAGAGCGTGTTCTGGGAGCTTGCAGGAGTGCTCACAGACATATTCAACCTGTCCTTGGCCCACGCTGTGGTACCGGCCTGCTTCAAATCCACCTCCATCGTCCCGATACCCAAAAACTCCAACCCATCTAGCCTCAATGACTACCGCCCAGTAGCCCTCACCCCCATCATCACTAAGTGCTTAGAGCAGCTAGTCTTAGCACACTTCAAATCCTGTCTCCCCCACCCTGGACCCCCACCAATTTGCATACCGCCAGAACAGGAGCACAGAGGATGCAGTCTCCATCGCACTGCACTCTGTCCTCTCACACCTGGACAACAACAACACCTACACCAGAATGCTGTTTATAGACTTCAGTTCAGCATTCAACACAATCCACCCCTCACAACTCATCAGGAAACTGACAGACCTGGGCATCAGTTCCCTCATCTGCAAATGGTTACTGGACTTCCTGACCAACCGCCCCAACATGTCCGACTGGATAACCGCTGCTCATCAACAATCACAATGAACACCGTGTACCACAGGGCTGTGTGATGAGCCCTTTCCTCTACTCCCTCTTCACCCACGACTGCAGACCTGCTGATGGTTCCAACACCATCATTAAGTTTGCAGATGACACCATGGTGATTGGCCTCATCAGTGACAACGATGAGGCCACCTACAGGGAGAAGGTGGATCGTCTGGCTGCGTGGTGCGACACAAACAACCTGCTGCTTAACACCAAGAAGACTAAGGAGCTCATCGTGGACTACAGAAGGAATGCTGACCCACATCCACCCATCCACATTAAGGGGATGGCTGTGGAGCGTGTGAGCAGCTTCAAGTTCCTGGGAGTCCACATCTCCGAGGATCTCATCTGGACGACCAACTGCTCCAAGCTGGTCAAGAAGGCTCACCAGCGCCTCTTCTTCTTGAGGACTCTGAGGAAGAACCACCTGTCCTCAGACATCCTGGTGAACTTCTATCGCTGCACCATCGAGAGCATCCTGACCAACTGTATAACAGTCTGGTACAGGAACTGCTCTGCCTCGGACCAGAAGGCGTTGCAGAGGGTCGTGAAAACTGCCCAGCGCATCGCCGGAGCACCACTTCCTGCCATAAAGGACATCTACAGGAAGCGGTGTCTGAAAAGGGCTGGGAAAATCATCAAAGACCCCAGTCACCCATCACATAGACTCTTCACCCTCCTGCCCTCTGCGAGGCTACAGGAGCCTCCGGACTAAGACCACCAGGTACCGGAACAGCTTCTTCCCCACAGCTGTCAGACTCCTGAACTCTGCCTCCTGACATCTGACCCACGTTAAACTCATGGACTGAACATACACACACCCACAACCACTAGCCTCCTGACATCTGACCCACGTTAAACTCATGGACTGAACATACACACACCCACAACCACTAGCACTTTACCACTACTGTATAGTTCTGTGTAGATAATCATTCTGTACATACGATAATTTTTAATCCCACAACTGTTTATAACTTACATAGTTCACATTCTGTATAACTGTATATCTCAGATTTCTGTATAGTTTTTATTTCATATTTATATCCTGTTCATAGCCTGTACATAGCTTGTACTCACTACAGCCTGTACATACTTATAGTTATAGACTATTCATAACATACTTCACACTGTGTACATTATAACATACCATAATAGACCCATTTCTGTAATATACTTACACATCTCTATTATTGCTAATTTATATTGTAATCTATCTATATCACGACTAAAGCACTTTCTGGATGGATGCAAACTGCATTTTGTTGCCCTGTACCTGTGACATGTGCAATGACAATAAAGTTGAATTCTATTCTATTCTAAATGGCGTGTCACAAATTTAGAGGATCATCATTTAGCCTGGAGAAATAGTTTGCTGATTTATAAGAAAGCCCTCCGCAAAGCCAGAACATCTTACTATTCGTCACTGATTGAAGAAAATAAGAACAACCCCAGGTTTCTCTTCAGCACTGTAGCCAGGCTGACAAAAAGTCAGAGCTCTACTGAGCCAACCATCCCTTTAACGTTAACTAGTAATGACTTCATGAACTTCTTCACAAATAACATTTTAATCATTAGAGAAAAAATTACCAATAATCATCCCACAGATGTAATATCATCTACAGCTACTTTTAGTACCATCGATGTTAAGTTAGACTCTTTTTCTCCAATTGATCTTTCTGAGTTAACTTCAATAATTAATTCCTCCAAACCATCAACGTGTCTTTTAGACCCCATTCCTACAAAACTGCTCAAAGAAGTCCTGCCATTAATTAATTCTTCAATCTTAAATATGATCAACCTATCTCTAATAATCGGCTATGTACCACAGGCCTCCAAGGTGGCTGTAGTTAAACCTTTACTTAAAAAGCATCTCTAGACCCAGCTGTCTTAGCTAATTATAGGCCAATCTCCAACCTTCCTTTCATATCAAACATCCTTGAAAGAGTAGTTGTCAAACAGCTAACAGATCATCTGCAGAGGAATGGCTTATTTGAAGAGTTTCAGTCAGGTTTCAGAGCTCATCACAGCACAGAAACAGCTTTAGTGAAGGTTACAAATGATCTTCTTATGGCCTCTGACAGTGGACTCTTCTCTGTGCTTGTCCTGCTAGACCTCAGTGCTGCGTTCGATACTGTTGACCATAATATCCTATTAGAGCGATTAGAACGTGCTGTAGGTATTACAGGTACTGCACTGCAGTGGTTTGTATCATATCTATCTAATAGACTCCAATTTGTACATGTAAATGGAGAGTCCTCTTCACCCACTAAGGTCAATTATGGAGTTCCACAGGGTTCAGTGCTAGGACCAATTCTATTTACATTATACATGCTTCCCTTAGGCAGCATCATTAGAAGTCATAGCATAAATTTTCACTGCTATGCAGATGACACGCAGCTCTATCTATCCATGAAGCCAGGTAACACACACCAATTAGTTAAACTGCAGGAATGCCTTAAAGACATAAAGACCTGGATGGCCGCTAACTTTCTGCTTCTTAATTCAGATCAAACTGAGGTTATTGTACTCGGCCCTGAAAATCTTAGAAATATGGTATCTAAGCAGATTCTTACTCTGGATGGCATTACCTTGGCCTCCAGTAACACTGTGAGGAACCTTGGAGTCATTTTTGACCAGGACATGTCCTTCAATGCACATATTAAACAAATATGTAAGACTGCTTTCTTCCATTTGTGCAACATCTCTAAAATTAGAAATATCCTGTCTCAGAGTGACGCTGAAAAACTAGTTCATGCATTTATTACTTCCAGGCTGGACTACTGTAATTCTTTATTATCAGGATGTCCTAACAACTCGCTGAAAAGTCTTCAGCTAATCCAAAAATGCTGCAGCAAGAGTCCTGACAGGGACTAGAAAGAGAGAGCATATTTCTCCTGTTTTGGCTTCCCTTCATTGGCTTCCTGTTAAATCCAGAATTGAATTCAAAATCCTGCTCCTCACATACAAGGTCTTAAATAATCATGCTCCATCTTATCTTAATGACCTTGTAGTACCATATCACCCTATTAGAGCACTTCGCTCTCACACTGCAGGCTTACTTGCTGTTCCTAGAGTATTTAAAAGTAGAATGGGAGGGAGAGCCTTCAGTTTTCCGGCCCCTCTTCTGTGGAACCAGCTTCCAGTTTGGATTCAGGAGACAGACACTATCTCTACTTTCAAGATTAGGCTTCAAACTTTCCTTTTTGCTAAAGCATATAGTTAGGGCTGGACCAGGTGACCCTGAATCCTCCCTTAGTTATGCTGCAATAGACGTAGGCTGCCGGGGATTCCCATGATGCACTGGGTGTTTCTTTTCCAGTCACCTTTCTCACTCACTATGTGTTAATAGACCTCTCTGCATTGAATCATATCTGTTATTAATCTCTGTCTCTCTTCCACAGCATGTCTTTATCCTGTTTTCCTTCTCTCACCCCAACCGGTCGCAGCAGATGGCCCCGCCCCTCCCTGAGCCTGGTTCTGCCGGAGGTTTCTTCCTGTTAAAAGGGAGTTTTTCCTTCCCACTGTCGCCAAAGTGCTTGCTCATAGGGGGTCATATGATTGTTGGGTTTTTCTCTGTATGTATTATTGTGCGATCTCCTGTACAATATAAAGCGCCTTGAGGTGACTTCTGTTGTGATTTGGCGCTATATAAATAAAATTGAATTGAATTGAATTGAACCGAGGGCTGTTAGCAGACAGTTAAAGTGGCAGCTCGATGAGGAACATTAGCACAAATCTGTGAAGGCACTAATATTGGTGAATGACACATGCTGGTTTTGGCAGCCTTGTAGAAGTAGTAGTGGTTTTTGTGAGGACCTTGCTTTTTCAGCAAAACAATAGCAGCACTGGTTGCAAAGCGCTTCAGATGCTTATTGCTCTTCCCTGCAGCACAGCACCAAATATTTCCCGTGTGATTGACCTCTGTAACCACTTATCGTCTTGCAGAGTGCCATTGCAAAACACAGAAAAATGCAACACAGTGCCCACACATGCTGCTGTAATCACCATAAAAATTAGAAAAATAATCAATATCATTTTTGCCATTGACTTTGTGTAACTCGATCGACACTCGGTTATTCTTTTTCCTTTTCTTTGCAGTTGACCTGTATCTGAGATGTATTTGTTTTTCCTTTGTTTTTTTGCTTTGCTCTTATAAAATCAAATCTTTGTTTTTCTCAAATTGATCACTGTTAGGACAACGTTGAGCCACCACCCAGTCGTTTAATAATCATATTTGCCACAATTGCTTTGTTATGGAATACATTTATTTTGAAAGTAACAGAAATGGTGCAGTTTGAAATTTCATGAGTGTATATGTAGACATATGATGTAATGTACGTTTTGTTCTGTCAAACTGTTTGTGGATCTTTTCATTTTAGGTCACCTTGCATTGATTTATCATTTTAAATCTTATGTACGTTCTTTAAAGGATCAAATACAAGTCAACCATTGTCCCACAACTTTAAAATACTGGAAAATACTGCTGTCATTGTGACAGACACATACAGTATGACTATCGCAGTATTCAGAATTCAAACCTTATGCAGTGATGTACACTCCAGCAGCTGGATCAGGGCGGGGTTAATCTTGCAGTTGTTGAAGTTGACCCTCTCATCAAGTTGCCTTGCCTCCCAGTCTGTAATCTGCAAGTCAACAAGAGTGAAACGCCTTTTTAGCATCCCGTGTCGGATTGATCACTTCATAGCAGTTAGTGATCTACATTATTTTCCCTTAAGATGACTTTAGTTTGTAATAAATAATTCGCTTACAGTAATACAGCCCGCCATTCTTGGCCTAAAGTGTATTTTTTGAATAATTAGGCCTCATCTTATCTTAAACACCAACAGAGCAATTTGCTGTCACACTGCTGGCTAAGACAATCTGAAAATAATTCCATCACCTTCTTTTCAAACTCTTGTTTTTGAAGATGTTTCGCCTCTTATCCAAGAGAATTCCTCAGTTCTAAATCTGAACAGGGGGCTGGGTGGAAACTTTTGTAGTCCCCCCATTTTCTCATTTCCCAGAGCAATGAACACTCTGCTGCGACCGCTTGTGCTCTGCTCTCATTGGTTGTTCTGTCTGTGTGGATTGTCTGAACATCTTACCTCACTAGTGGGATCTTGAACATCTCGATCATCTTGTACCTGAGAAGCAAAAGAAAAAAAAATACAGAAAGCAACGATAATCAGCGTGTACACTGAACCCAATAACACAATTCGGTGTGAATGCCACAAACACACAGGTAAAGGCAAATAACAGCCCTCAGCAGGTTGTTACCTCCATAAACATTTAGCACTACATCTGTGCACAGAAGATGGACAAAATGACATGAGTCACTGAATGAGTGACTACAAGGACATCAACATTGCAACTTAAGGCAGATGCTGTTTGATGATGACGTCCAGTGTCAAACTACCAACACTGTGCTTTGCAGCAATCTGCCAAAAATACTCCAGAGGTCTGAGTGAGACGGGGGCTATGTTAGGACATCTTTCTGCAGGGTGGAAGTCTGAGAGTGTAGGTGTGTGGGTGTGTGCGTGGGATGTCACTCTCTTACCTCTTCTGCATCTGAACTGGCACAGAAAATGCTTCTCAGTGTGACTCCTGATTCATCTTGTGAGCCTGCATCAGAGACAGAGACACACAGACCGCAACATAGTCAGGAGGTCCAGCTTAGTGAGCTCAGGGAGTGAAATTAGCTGGTTTGTCTTGTATTTTTAATCAGTGGCCACAAAGCAAAAATTTAAAATGTGACCTAGAAAAACAGGTGTGCTTTATTTATACTTGTTTAGTCAGCTCCTGAAACTGTTTGAATTAGTCACATTAGGAACAGAGAGAGCAAAACCCAGACTTCTATTGAATTTCTATTTCCTTTTGTTTCAGTCTGGTCTTCTGAAACTCTGCTGTGTGCATGAATTTGCACAGGTAAGTGTAGTTCTTACTGTTGGAAAGGTCAGTGGGTCGCTCCACCACAGGGGGCAGGTGCAGCTCCTCATTAGTGATCTGCACACACACACAAACACACACACACACTGATTAAAAAAATAAAAAATCACTACTGCACTACTGTGGGCTGATGCAACAGAAACAAGAGCACACGAATGAAGAGAACAAACCTGCAGGGGTTGAGAGCTACACTAAGAATTCTCATATTAGCCTAGCCTCAAATGTATGACCTCAGTCAATCCCCCTGCTGACTTTCCTTGCCCTGACAACATTTTCTCTATGTATACTGAGGATTTTTGAAATGGACGAAAAAAATCAGGTTTTGCCAAGAAAATATGCTTATCAACATATCAGACAATATCAAATCAAAAGCAGACAGCATCACAGCAGACTCCTCGACTTCCACATCCATGCCTGAGGATGTTCTGCTTAGCCACTCACTCATGTTTAAGCAATGCAGTGCAGCAGCTGCAACTAACCATCTTTCATCTATAGACATCTATCTTCAACCTGTCTGCCAATTTCAGTTTATTTCCTCTGTAAACACAGAAATGACCTCGTACATTCATTCAATTCAACACTTTGATATACAACAATTGCTATGAGCAAGCAATGGACCAGATGGGATGTGGGAAGAGAGGAAGAGTGAGAACTGAGGAAAAAAACAATGAAGCATGAGCAGGTGAATGGGTGGACAACAAACATGCAGATAAGTCTAAGGTTTCAGGTGAAAGAAAATGTTGAATCTGTTACTTATGTTAGAGCTCCTTTCACAAAGCATGTGTCCTCCAGTGACCTCTCACCTGGATGTGGCCTTCCTCCTGGCCTGTCTGCAGGCTGCTGTTGTTATTGCTGGGTGGGTTTGACTCAGTGGAGAGGATCGTCTTCTCCTCAGCGCCTCGTTCTTTGATGCACTGCAGACGTCTGGCACGGCTGAGCTGCTGCGAGAGCAGCGACTGGAGCTGGGCACGCTCAATGGAACCCAACAGGATCATTGACTCTGGGAGAGGAGGAAGAGGGAAGAAGAGGATAAAAAGGGGTGAAGGAGCAGTTTTTTATGTGAGATAAGAGAAGACTGTGTAAACTTGTTTTAGAAATAAGGAGTGAGCTAACTGCGGCGATCCCAACCATGTCCTTAAGGCATGTCCTCTTTCTTAAGGTCACATAGATAGATTCTTTTTTAGGCCTGCTACTTTTTCTTTTGTCCTCCACTTGTACAGTTTCCTCTTCTTTTCTTCTTTTTAAAAAAAAAACAAAAAAATAAAGGTCACACTGTACACCATGCAGGATACTCCAGGTTTTTTGGCTCTGGTAGATTAAAAAAAATACTATTTTATGTTTGTTAAACTTTAGCAATTTTCCACAGCAAGTGAAATGGGAAAAAATTATATGTTTTTTGCACCAGGTTGCATAAAGCCAGTTACAGACTGTGTACATTTTTTTTTTAACAAGGACGGGCGTCAATTGCAGTGGGAGCGGGAGCTGTGTTGGAGTTAGTTTTCAACTAAAACGTTTAACTATGATCAAAACTGAGCAGAAGCTCCAGTTGTCTGTCATCTCCATTAAACTCTTTTATCCATGTTATGAAAACTGCTGAATAATGGTAAATAATAATGAATCAAGGTTATTCTTCCTTATTGTTATTTAGTTGTGTTGGTCAGTAGCATAAAAGGACTAGAGCTGTGGTCTTGAATTAGAACTATGTGCCGCAGAGTTATGAATAAATGAACCCTGTAAAGCCTGACACATTAAGTCACAAACTTAAGGTTCAGTAAAATTTGGTAAACCTAGCAGTTGAGGTTTTTACTTGTTTTTTGGTCCACTCAGTTGTTGCTGTGGTCCGCACATTACCATCTGTCCAAAGAGACAATTTATACTGTCATTTTTAAATCACACGCTTTGAACCAAATATTAAAATGATGGAGTTTTAGGTTTCTTCATATCAAAGGAAACTGCTGAGTATATTGCAGGTTTTATCATAAAATGCAATATGAATATGAAGTATTAATGATGTTGTTTTGGGGCTACGGCTAATAGCCTGTTAAGCCCAAAGGGCTTATCTATTGTTCATGTATGTATTTATTCATGGGGTTAGTGAGTTATAACTTCATATGAACATCACAGTGTGTAGCAGTGACTTACCAGCTGATTTGAGCAGGGGTAGAGCCTTTAGTCGACTTTTCATTAGGATGTTTAGCAAGTCTCTGTAGCTGCAGCTGAGTGTGATGTACTGCACGTCGCGCACCATAATGTCCTCCACACGAATGTTATACACCCTGAAATGAGAACGGGGAGGCTTATCAAGTTGCCGTAGAGAGGAAGGACTCGAGTGAGTAGGAAAAAAATGAGATTAAAAAGGAGGATGGAGCCATGAACGTAATTTTAAAAAATTTTCTTTGAATGGTCTGCCCATGCCAAAGACAAACTGTCAACTTCAGCTTGGATCTATAACCACTCCCCTCCAAATACAACACTGAAATCACATCAGGGTTAGGGTCAGCTGCCAGTCAGAGTTCACAGGCTCGGGACAGCGCTCCTCTCCAGTTGTCATGACAAGTCACTACACTCACTTCACTTGAAATACAAAGTTAAATTGATGACTATCCTTTCACAGCTCCAGCATGCTTTTGGGGAAAATGAATGGCAGCAACAAAGTTCTGTAGGAAGATTTTTTTTTTTACAGATTCTAGTTTAATTCCATACAACTCCATTTTAATGGGAAGAGAATCGGACCCAGTGAGGAGCAACCAACTGCTGTGACTGTTGGTTGTCATCTGACCGGCTTAGACTTGAACATCGAACAAGACAACTTTATGAAGTTTGTATCATTTCAGTCACCAAATACCTGATCAGATATTAACTTAGTATTGTTTATTTACATTAATTTCAAGCATTTCCAAATGTTCTTAATTACCTACTGTGAAAAGATTTTGTTTATTATTCAAATATGCTTTGCTTGTGATTGTGTAAACTCTGAATGATGATTCACCCTGATAAAACATGAAACCTTGCCTATGCTTATCAAATGCCTGTGAAGACAAGTTCCTGTGCAAAAAGCAAAGGAAAATGCCACTTAAGCAGACGTTTAGTATAGTACGGACAGAATGTTTAGTAAGATATGCATTTGTCAGTTAAGCAATATATTCTGAGAACAGGCGGAGACTGCCTCCGTCTGCTGTGTAACCTACGTGCCTATATAACCTGCAATAAAGAAGAGTACTGGGTGACTCTCTCTCTCTTTAGAGAGTTCACCCATGTACATATGATTTTTTATATTGTCTCACTGTGTCTCTGTTTTACTTTGGCAGCTTTCTATTTGGGAAATTTTCCCCTGACATTTCTTGGTCCTTCGAAGCCGGATGAGACAGCCTATTTAAAGCAGCTCTCACAGAAAGCGCCTCACCAGGTCCCGTCGGTACGAGAAGCCCACGTTGCAACGTTTTACAAGCGGTCCGCACCGTCGGGGGCTGATCAGGTGCATCTGAAGAAACCAGCGCCAAGGTAGGACAGACTACTTTGAGATAATAAAGGTTTGCGCAAAAACGAAAACGAAAAATAAGCTCGCCTAAGAAAGGCTGGAAGCACTACGCTCGCTTTAAGGAAGCTGGTAGCGTGAACGCGCGTTAAAACTGTCTGTCTTTTATTGTTTTTTTGGTGGAATAAGTTGATTTCTACAGCACAATAAGGAGGCTGAACTATTCCACTGATTTGTTTACTGTCGGTTGCTGAAGTACTGGTGAATCGAGAAGAAGGTCGTGTTTTATCACATAAAGTTGACACCGCTTTTGAGAATAGCTCAAAAGTAGAAGGGCGTGTCAGCCACCTCTCTCTGTTCTCGTGCCAGCGAAAGCGCCGCAGGTGTGTGTGTGTATTACTAAGCACTCAAAAACACATTGCGTCTAAAAAATCGATTCTAGTTTGACACGACTCTCAGTAGACTAGTCCTGTGTGGGCCGAAAAGTCGGATAAACAAAACTGAAAGTCCTGTGTGGGCTGAAATTCAGATAAACGAAACTGAAAGTCCTGTGTGGGCTCGTTTCATGAGACTCGCCTGTAAGACGGAATTGGCAGTCCTGTGTGGGCTCATTCCGCAATTTTAAAAGGTCTGAATAAAAACGTCCTGTGTGGACCGGGCCCTGTGTGGACCCGCACGTAAACGCTCGCCTGTGTAAGACGGAATCATTTGTCCTGTGTGGGCCCATTCCGCAGCAAAGAAGAGGTTGGTAGCTAGTGGTTTCATTTCACCTTGGGAGTCAGGGATCTCACTCTAAGAGTGAATGGTAAATAAGGAGCGTGTCAACTAAAATAGGATTATAAGTACCGCGTGTGAAGTTTATGTGTTGGTAGTATTAATAACTAAAACAATAAACAAAGAACTATCGAATAAAACAAATCAAAATTAAATATGGGAAATAAATCTACAAAACCCGAATTGACTGCAGATGAACAATGGTTAGAGAAAAATGCCCGGTGCAGGAAAGATAAGCGCAAATAGGTGGAGAAATCCCAAAAGACAAACTGCACCGCCTGGGAGGGAACTGTAGCCCTGGCCAAATACAGCAATTAAGTAAATGCCTACACGCAGAGATAGAAAAGACTAGTGGTAAAAAGAAAGTCCTGCGCATGTACGAATACGTAAGTTTCTTTGTACCATGGCAGGAGGAAAGTAAGAAGCGTGAAGAGAAAAGAAACAAAAAGCAAAATAAACAAAGCGAAAAGCCACCTACCGAAACCACCAATCCTCCTCCTTATCAACCACCTCCCTCAGTCCCGGGTCCCCCTGATACTGAGCAACCATACCCCCCAAATCCTTATCCCCCTGTTTCAAAAAATCCCTTTGTAAAACCACAAGACCCTTATGTCTCAGCGAGACAACAACTGAACCTAATGACCATAAAGACCCACCGCCATGGCCTCCAGGCCCGTTAGGGCAATTTCCGTTAATTCAGGCGCCAAACCCAAATTTCGGGCGAATAACCGGAGAGCCCCACAAGCGCCAGGTGGGGCACTCCCCAGGATAGACATCCTTCACATCACATATACGTTTCAACCGTGGTCGTCGGTCGAAGACAGAAAAACGTGTTAAAAGACGTGCCCCCTTTAAATGAAGGACACCAACAGTGGAGAGATGCAGTAGAATTAATCCGCTCCAGTTGGATGCTAAATAGCCAAGAAATGCTACAGGTCCTACAGGACCTATTAGGCCTCAAATTGGCCCGAGTCTGCGGAAATTACACAGGCCTAAGACAAGATGGCACCATGTTCCCAGCAGGGGACCCAGACCTAGCTACAGCTCTAAATGAGGTATATGAGAGAATTAGAACAACATTAGCGCCTAGGCCAGATTACGGAAAAATAGGAGAAACAAAGCAAAAAGAAAACGAGTCTGCCTCTGACTTCCTAGACAGACTACGACCAGTCTTCAGACAAAACTCAGGGTTAGATTACGAGGAAGGCCCAGAGAGACCTTATCAACAGCAGTTAAAGAACGCATTCCCAAATGGCCTTCTTCCCTCAATCAGAGCTCATGTAGAAAAACACTGGGTAACAATGAACACGGGCAACCTCGCGGATGCCCTGCAATATGCAGAACACGCCACTCGAGTCTTAAAGAAAAAGGAGAAGGGAGGGGTGTTTACTGTAGACCCAGAAACAGGGTTCATAGCCTTTGCAGGAGGATATCAGGGACCCAGGCGTGGACAGGGGCAGAAGAACAACAGAGTAAGGAAGAGAAATGCAGGCTACAAAGGAGATAGGAGAGATAGAGAGGACAGAGATAATCGCTGCTATAACTGTGGGAAAGAAGGGCACTTTGCCAGAGATTGCAGATACAAAAATGACAATCAGGATAAGTGACTAGCACGAGAAGAGGGAGAAACTGAAATCTTCAATATAGAACAGTTGCTCCTAGGATTAACACATGCAAGACAACTGTCTTATGTAGGCATCCTGCTCTCACAGTCACACATCACTGTTGAAAAGTGTGGTCAGCTAAACCAAAGCACCCTGCCCTCAACAAAAGCAGAGTGGATGACAAAACTACTGGAAAACAAAGAAATAGTTTTGAGCAACCAACTGCCGCGTGATTCTCTCCCAGTCTCTTCCAGGTCCTGCTCACAACACCCACAGCATGCAGGATTGCTGAACGACCCTCGTGGATTCATCAAAGCCACACAAAGAAGGTTGAACCAATCCAAGACCCACCAACATCTCCTTAAAGTGAGTGATAAGTTTAGACTCTGGTCCTCCCCAACCTCTAGTGTTCGCTCGGTGGGGGGTAGGGTGATCAGTGGCAACACTCGTGATCCCACTCCTCTGGCTGAGGTCTACTCATTAGAGGCTACGGGTGTGTCTGGTGGTCGAGAAGAGGAGAACACTCACAGGAATGGAGATGCTAGACAAAGAACCCAAGATTCCACTGAGGGAGAAAGGAGAGACGGACATAGACGACGTCAATATTGGACAACAGGATGCCAGCTAACAACAGTCACAACCCTGTGCTTCATGTTTGTGTTCTCAGTGTTCCTGACAACAGCCATCGTATCCATGAACATGGCCAGCACCGATAATCCCTGTGATCCCCACTGCCAGCAGTCCCGAAAAAAGCGCAGTTTCTGTAGAGGATACTGCTACGGAGTGGCAGGGGCCAGGAAATATGACAACCCATGTAACCAAACTGCAACCCTGAAGAAGACCGAAGATCTATACCTATGCTACCACAAAACCAGTTTTTCCTCTGCAGTATGGATCCCACTAAACTCATTCCACATTGGAGGCCGTCGAGGTGACAAGTGGAACGAATATGACTGGTACCTGTCAAGCACGGACTGGGACCAAGGCTAGGACACAGTCTTCACCTACACTGGCAACGACTGGACCGTAAGAGCCCTGATCAACAGGCTGATAGCAACTGCCATTACACCAGACCCTGTCAGCCCAAGAGAAACTATGACGTTATTAGAACACACTGACACTGACACAGACACTGATGTTGAAGCTGATTCAAATGAAGAGATTGATGCCCTGCGCATAACTGTGATGCAACACCGAGTCGCACTGGACATGATTCTGGCTGAAAAAGGAGGACTCTGTATACTCTTTAACAACACATGCTGTACGTACATTCCAGATAATGTTCACTCTTCCAACATGACCGATGCCTTACGCACGCTGAAACAACTCAGGGATGCTCAGCAACAGGACTATGTCACGAACACTGAAGATTGGCTTACCCGGCTGTTGAGTGGTTCCTGGAAATCTCTTTTAATAAAAGGACTGGTTTTTGTAGGAGTTCTTCTACTCCTACTCTGTTGTTTTACTTCTTGTATTTTGCCATGTGCACAATCAATGATTAATAAAGTTGTTGCAGTTCATGTGCAGGCATACCTGACACTGCCCATGAACGAAGATGATGATAAATCCCCCTGACACTGAAATGCTGTGATACACCAATGTATGACGTGCTGATTAAAAATGCGCTGCAAGAAATCATGCACAGATAATAAACCAATGGTGTTTTAACTAGTGTGAAAGTTAAACAACAGGAGGGAAATGTGAAAAGATTTTGTTTATTATTCAAATATGCTTTGCTTGTGATTGTGTAAACTCTGAATGATGATTCACCCTGATAAAACATGAAACCTTGCCTATGCTTATCAAATGCCTGTGAAGACAAGTTCCTGTGCAAAAAGCAAAGGAAAATGCCACTTAAGCAGACGTTTAGTATAGTACGGACAGAATGTTTAGTAAGATATGCATTTGTCAGTTAAGCAATATATTCTGAGAACAGGCGGAGACTGCCTCCGTCTGCTGTGTAACCTACGTGCCTATATAACCTGCAATAAAGAAGAGTACTGGGTGACTCTCTCTCTCTTTAGAGAGTTCACCCATGTACATATGATTTTTTATATTGTCTCACTGTGTCTCTGTTTTACTTTGGCAGCTTTCTATTTGGGAATTTTTCCCTGACACCTACGTAATACGTTTTTTTTTGGCAGTTATTATTAGCTTTTCGTTTAACAGTTAAAATTATTCTTGTTTGATGTTTCCCACTTCTAGTTTTTCAAAAGGCCAAAACCTATTTATCATGACAGTTGTGTGCTTGTGTTTCTCCAGTGTATACATACTCGTGCTGACCCCAGCCCAGCTCTGGGAGGTAGGGAAGCTTCTTTATCTTGATGATGGAGTCATAGATGGAGGGCTGCAGGGACTGGGCCACAAGGTTGGCCAGGACCACTGCTATCAGGGCCGGCAGAAGGTGGGAGATCTGTCCAGTCAACTCAAGCACCATGACCACGGTGGAAAATGAGTGGCTGACTGCTCCGGACAAAGCTGCAGCACCTTTTGTTGGGAAGAGGAACAGGGAGAGAAAATACTGCTTAAATGTGTTGTTTTCTTTGTCATCGTTCTGGGTCTTTAACCTTGCTTTTTGGGGTATTTTTGCATTTCTGATTGTTTTCATTAAGTTGATTTAATTTCAGGGTTTGATTTTAAGGGTGAGTAAATATAATCTTACTGTCCCCAAGCACATGACAAACAGAACTGTTGAAGAAAAATAGTTTTAGGTACACTTTGGATTATTTTAATCTGTATTGTTTAGTGCTCTCAAAATTAACACGTTAACGTAGATTAAGCCATCATCACGATTAATGTGATAAAAAAAAAAAAATAACGCTATTAACGCATTTGGAGTGCAGAATGACTCAAAATCCCTGAAATGTTTCTGTCAACGCATTTCAGGCAGTTTGTCCAAGTAGAGTTACCTTGGGAAATGGGTAGTTGATCTGGTAGTGACGGGCAGCTGAACCAATCACATTGTGCAAGAAGGAATTTTCTTTTCACTGAAGCACTTCCAGCTTAAAATATAACATTGACACGAAGCATTCATTAGTCAGGGATGCTGCTAGCACTTTGGCTAACGCGTCAGCTTGCGACAAACCACTCACGGAGCATCAGGGACGCAGTAGGTCTACCTCGGACATATTGACCGACACAACTGCCAAGTGGATTGCAACAAACTGCAGACCTGTTAATATTGTTGAGAACATGCGCTTTACAGAGCTTTGGTTCCTTGTTTCAAGGACTTGAAGTGCCTCCCCAAGAGTGACAGAGAGTGTGGATAAATGTTTACAGAGTTTTTGTTAACATGAATGTTCAAGATGTTCAATAGACATGTTTAGTTCGTATATTTTCCCTTTTTTCTCAAGTCTGTTTGCTCATGCAAAATGAAATGCGATTAATATAGAATAAAAATGAATGATATTAAATCGATTTAATTTTATTTTATTATTCTCCATTTATTTCATTATATTGCATAAATGTCTGTTACAAGCTTAAATATAAAGTTGAAAAGCGTAATTGCAGCCAGGCTATTGATCAAGTAATTGTGATTAATTGCGATTAATTAAAGAAAATTGTGAGATTCATTAGTGAAGTTTTTATCTATTGACAGCAAAGTTAAAACTATTAGTGACAAATTACTAATTTTGTTAAATGAGTGAAAGCAGTGCACACCTTGTGTTTTTATATGAAGTATTAGTGGGGTGTGTGTTGGAGTCAAATTGTTAAATATTGTCATTGTGTTACTTAAATTTGTAAGTCTTGGTTCAAACATTAGGATCAAAGACATTCCTTTGTTTCTGCCAGCCTGTTAAATGGTGGGGGAGGCTGTAGTGTTTTATTATGGGACATCTACGTGAGGGTTCTGTTTTGTTGCTTAGTAAGCTTCCTGCCTTTATGACCCTTTTGTGGGCAGGTCACACAAACGCACCCCCAAATACAAACACACATGCTCACATGCATACACGCACACATTCTCGCACACACACACACACACACACACACACACACACACACACACACACACACACACACACATTCTCGCACATGCATACACACACACACACATGCTTACACGTGCACACACATACACACATAGTACCTTATCTTCTAGAACCATAGGGGGGGTTTTACAATGGGAGGTGCTTGTGTGTACTGTAACTGTTTTCAATAAAAGGCGGCAAGCGGAGGCCAGAGTCGAGGTCGTCTGTGGTTGGATTCAGAGTGCTTTCCTGAGACACTGAGCGGGCCTCCCTTGCTAGCAAGTAAAAACCAGTTAAAGATGTTCGTCTTGCTTCTTCGTTGTTAACGGGAATATGTTTCTAAACCAGCGGGGGCTGTGGAAGTGCAGACCCAACAGTGTGGTTTGAGGCTCAGCTGCAGGGGAGGGGTAGAGTAGTGGGTTCAAGAGACAGGGCCAGGAAGGTTGGCCAGGTGTTATCTATCAAAGCAATCATGTCTTCCATATTTCAGTAGCCAGGGCTGGGGGAGAGGGCGTTGTGGTTTGTGGAGCTGAAAGGACGCAGCTGGAACGCTTTGGAAAGAAGAAGTGTCTTTTTTCTCGCCGTACTCTTATGCCAGACGGCTTGTTGGCGCAGTTGCCAGGTGACTACGGCCCTGTAGCTGTGGCCCGGCCCTGGCTCTGGTGGAGACGGGGGTGCTCAAACACTTTGTGGAGTGGCTCCCTGCTCGAACGTTGGAGTGGGTGTGTAGCCAATATTGCCATTGGGACAGCCACAGAGCAGATCAGCTTTGGGCGGAGCATATGCAATGGAAATCCACTGTCCTGGAGCGCCTGAGGCAGGTGGGGCTCTTAGCCAACCCAAAGAAGTGTACAGTTGGACAGAGGTACAGTATCTATCTGCAGGCAACCTTCAGATAGAGAAAACGACAGCCATCGTATCCTGCCCATGTTGCAAGACCAAAAAGGAGGTGGGGTGGTGTTTGGGGAATGCTGATTCTACCACTGGTTTGTTCCTGGTTTTGTGGATCAAACTAGCCCCATTAACTGATCTCACCCAAAAGAGTGGCCCAGATTTTGTACAGTTGATGGTGACGCACCAGGTACCATTTTTGCAGGTAAACAAGGTTGCTGTGCTGCACACTCCTAACCTTTCCCTCCAATTTATTCTGCAGACTGATGCCTTAAACAGACGGTTGGGGCAGCTTTGTCCCAGCAGGTGAGGGGGCTTGACTGTCTGGTCATTTATATAAGCCAGAAGCTGTCTGTGTCATGGTCCTGAGTCCATGACTCAGTGATTTTGTGTTTAGTGCATTTATTGATGTTGTTGTTGTTGTTATTGTGTGGATGCTGTAAAGCATCCACACTATTGAGTTCCTGTTTCTCTTTATTCTTTATCTTTATTATTCTTCATCTTCTAGTTGCTTCCGTACGTTTTTTGGCACTTAGCACAAAAACTGAGGGAGTAGTTATTTACACCGTTCAAAGCTTAAAAAATTCTGCTCTTTCTGCTCTTTCCTGCTATGACTTTTGGTGCTCATACCTTCTATAAGTTTTGAGATATTGAATTTTTTATACAATATTTTTTGCCCATTTCTTCCACATTATCAGTGGGGTCACTGATTTTCCTTGCCGGATTGAGCTGTGTTTTAGCTCAGTGAGATGAGCAGCCGTTCTCAGAGCGGGAGGCCCAGGTTCAAATCCCGCTTGTGACAACAATATCTTCAGTTCACAGTTGAACTTTTTTCACTTTTTTCATCACAGATTTTAGCGTCTTCACCCCTTTTCAGCACAAATTCCAGCTCGTTCAGCTTTTTTCAGCAAAAACCTCTTTTCAGCAGAAATTCTGCTGATTCACCTCTTTTCAGTGCAACGTTCTGCTTCGTCACCTCTTTTCAGCAGAATTTTCTGCTTCTTTACGTCTTTTCAGCAGAAATTCTGCTGATTCACCTCTTTTCTGCAGAATTTTAAGCCTTTTCACCTCTTATCAGCACAATTCACAGCAGCTTCTGCTCATTTCAGCTGAATTGTCAGTCTCTCCACTCAGAAGGATTCAGAATTAGTTTGGCTCAGTGAGGTGAGTAACCACTTCGAGACCAGGAGGGCAAGGTTCAAATCCTGGTCGTGAGGACATTTTGTTTCACCTCTTTTCAGTACAAAATTCAGCTTCTTTACCTCTTTTCAGTAGAATTTTTTTGCTTTGCACCACTTTTCAGCAAAAATCTCTTCTTCTTCACCTGTTTTCAACAGAATTTTGAGTTTCTTCACCGCCATACAAGTTTTTGCAACTTTTCATCTTTTTCAGCCATTTTCAGCAGACAGCTTCACCGTTACAGCATCCACACAGCATTTTCGCAGGAAATGCATCTTTTTCTAGTTATTATTATTATTATTATTATTATTATTATTATTATTATTATTATTATTTGTGGGCTCTTTTGGGATGGTTTGTGTTTTGGGGTTTTGGATACTGGGTTTCTGGGTTTGTGCTCCCTCTGTTGGCTCCTGGTGTTAGTGTTCCCCTGTCTCGTCAGGTTAATCAGGTCCAGCTGTGTCTCCCACCTGTGTGTGATTTCCCAGTGTCCCTCTGTGTATTTATAGTGTGTGCCTGCCTGTGTTCCTTGTCACGTCGTTTGTGTTCATCCTCTGCGTTACCCTGCGTACTCTGCTTTGCTCCGTTAACCTCTCTGTGACTCCACTATGCGCTCTCCCTGCAGTCCTCCTCTTGTGTTTCAGGTTTGCTGTCTATAGTTTAGTTTTCCCAGTTTAGTTTATCCTTAGTTTTGTTTTGCCATCCCCACTTTGTGTTCTGTCTTCTATAATAAATCACCCTGCTTCTCAAGTAAGTGCTGCATTTGAGTCCTCCTTCGCCACACTTCACACTGCTGCTGCCCCGGTCGTGACAGTCTGAGCGGGAAGGCAGATACAACTCCATTGACGAGGAGTATCTGGCAATACAGTGGTTGGTTGACCCTCTTCATTATTACCTCCTGGGCTACCCTTTTATCCTCTGTTCAGACCATGGCCAATACAGTGTCTCCATTGGAAAGCAAAAGTGTCTGAAACATTTAAAACTAACGTTCACGAAACTCCTGAGGTGTGTGCATCGGGTTCTTTGTGAGCTACAAGGGTCTTCCAAAATGTTAAGAATGTTATTTTATTTACTTTGTACCAAAGAAAGTATTTGTCATTTTAAGTAGAATGTAGTCAGGAGAGAGTCTTTAACTTACCCACCACAGCGTAGCCTCCTGGCACTATGGGATAGATAGCATGACCTGTATGAATGCCATCTGGGAACCAGAATGCCATGCATTCTCCAACCAGACGCCCCAAGCCTGCCCCTGAAATGTGGAAGGAGATAGAGATTCATAATCAGTATGTGGCTGTTTATCAAAAATCAGCAGTTCTTAGACTTGCAAGAATTTTCAAATATGTGCACAGGAAACTGAAATTGCTATAGCTTGAGCACCACCAGCCTGACAAAAATAAATTGCCAAGTCAAAATATAAAACTTATCTAAAACAAAAAAATTATGGAGTTTTGAAGTCATTATTGAATCAGTCACTACAGTAATCTAAAATAGGGTTGTCAAACATATGGCTCAGGGGCCAAAATGAACCTTGCAAAGACTCCAATGTGGTCAACTGGAGAGCTCTGGAAAATGAAGGAGTTCACAGATTTTAGTCTTGGAAAAGGCTGACTGGGGAACCAAGAACTCAGTCTCTACAGGACTGGAACCAGTGAGTTAAGTGTCTGATTTCCCAGGCTGGTGAACAGAAAACCCAGTGATATATTCTGCTGACTGAAAACGTAAAAGTCACCTTGAACATTTTCCAATTCTGAGACAATAATTTCACTTTGCTGTCAGCTTCACAAACACAAAAATCATTGAAATAATCGCAGCTCAAAAACATTCTTGCACCCATATCTGTTATTCAGGCGGGGACAGCTGATGCCCAGCTGTTGCCAGTGCTTGTCCTGTCTTCCAATGTGAGGGCAGCAGTAACCCAGCCTACTGTACCTGTCACGGGGTGGAAATGGACAAGTTACTGTGGGTTTTTGGTGCATGTTTTGCTGTGTTTTACTTTAATATTGTACAGTGTTTTATTTTTATGAGTTTTGTTGCATGTTTTATTGTATTTATCGGTGACTTGTCCGGAAAGACTCCGCCCCTCCCTGATTATGAACCATATACACCTGCGAGGTTCCCGGAGGCCAATAAGAGGGCCTACCAGTCTACTGACATGAGGGGGGCAGAGACAGAGCGGCAGCGATGGCGTAGCGAATGGTGTCAGGCGGCGGCGCCTGCAAGCCCGCAGAGAGACTGTAGAGCTTGGCGTGAAAGGAGGGAAAGCCAGCGACGCGGGGCGAGCGGTCCGACCGCTGCAGCAACGGGAGGGAGATACAGCACCAGCGACCGAGGACGCGGAGCGAGCGGTCCGACGGCTGCAGCAACGGAAGCCCAGATTACGCGTCTGCGAAGAATTAGAGCAGCGAGGCAGGCCAGTGCCATTTACCGGTCACAAGGAAGCGGCGGGCAGAGTTGAGAGCTCTGCCCACCCGGGGTAAGTCTTTTTGACTTGTCCCCTTTTAATGAACGATAACTCCCTAAAAGAGTAGTGACTGCTGCTGCCTTTCCTTTTTTAGCGCATCGGGGCGCAGAATGCGGAGAGGAAGGCGAGGACGCCGCCGGGTTCCCTCCCTGTATCGCTTCACCGGATTTGTGATTCGTGACTTTTATACCGTGGCGGACGCCACTGGATCTTTTAACGTTGTGTTTTATTGATTTTTATTGTTGTCCCCTGGCCAGGGCTGTTTTAATCTATTTTTTTTTTTTTTTTTTAACTGTTTAAATGTAATAAATTATATTTTATCCTTACAGTCTTTATTAGTGTGCTTTCCCTTGGCTGCCCCACTGCTCTGTCCGTTTTTAGGAGGGTTTCTCTCTTTTTTAACATCTGTGCAAAGAAACACCAACCCTCCGGTTGGTGAGGGCAGACCATAGCGACCTCCCTGAACAGGGTCCAGTAACCATCACAGTGGCAGATATCCAAGAAAGGGTCTCCAGTATGAAGAGTTGGACAGCACCAGGGCCCGACATGGTTCACGCCTACTGGCTGAAGAAGCTGACTGCACTCCACGAGCGTCTGGCAGCACAAATGAACCAGCTGCTAGTTAACGAGAGACACCCGGAATGGCTAACCGAAGGTCGGACGGTCCTGATCCCCAAGGACCCCAAGAAGGGACCAGTCCCATCCAACTACCGACCAATAACCTGCCTCAGTACTACATGGAAGCTCCTGTCAGGCATCATATCGGCTAAGATGAACAGGCACATGGGTCAATACATGAGCGGGGCACAGAAAGGGATTGGCAAGAATACCAGAGGCGCAAAACACCAGCTACTGGTAGACAGAACGGTCAGCCGAGACTGCAAGACCAGACTGACCAACCTGTGCACTGCCTGGATTGATTACAAGAAGGCCTATGACTCAATGCCCCACAGCTGGATACTGGAATGCCTAGAATTGTACAAGATCAACAGGACCCTAAGAGCCTTCATCAGGAACTCAATGGGGATGTGGCGTACAACACTAGAGGCCAACTCCAAGCCCATAGCACAAGTCACCATCAAGTGCGGGATCTACCAAGGAGATGCTCTGTCCCCACTGCTGTTCTGCATAGGCCTGAACCCCTCAGTGAGATCATTAACAAGACTGGCTACGGATACCGACTACGAAACGGAGCGGTTGTCAGCCACCTCCTGTACATGGATGACATCAAGCTGTATGCCAAGAGTGAACGAGACATCGATTCACTGATACACACTACCAGGCTATACAGCAATGACATTGGAATGTCGTTCGGACTGGAGAAGTGTAGTCGGATGGTAACAAAAAGAGGGAAGGTAGTCAGAACTGAGGGGATTGAACTACCAGAAGGCAACATTGCAGACATAGAGGACAGTTACAAGTACCTGGGGATCCCATGGCGAATGGGAACCACGAAGAGGGCGCTAGGAAAGCTGCAACCACCAAGTACCTGCAGAGGGTCAGGCAAGTCCTGAGGAGTCAGCTGAACGGTAAGAACAAGATCCGGGCCATCAACACCTACGCCCTGCCCGTGATCAGGTACCCTGCTGGGGTAATAGGCTGGCCAAAGGAGGAGATAGAAGCCACTGACATAAAGACAAGAAAGCTCCTTACCATGCATGGAGGGTTTCACCCCAAGTCCAGCACCCTGAGGCTGTATGCTAAGCGGAAGGAAGGGGGCCGGGACTGGTGAGTATCAGCACCACAGTCCAGGATGAGACAAGAAACATCCACGAATACATCACGAAGATGGCCCCAACTGACAGCGTGCTCAGTGAATACCTCAGGCAGCAGAAACCCAAGAAAGAGGAGGAAGGCGAGGAACCATCATGGAAGGACAGGCCCCTGCACGGTATGTACCACCGGCAGATAGAGGAGGTGGCTGATATCCAGAAATCCTACCAGTGGCTGGACAAAGCTGGACTGAAAGACAGCACAGAGGAACTAATCATGGCAGCACAAGAACAAGCTCTGAGTACAAGATCCATAGAGGCTGGGGTCTATCACACCAGGCAAGACCCCAGGTGCAGGCTGTGTAAAGATGCCCCAGAGACAATCCAGCACATAACAGCAGGGTGCAAGATGCTAGCAGGCAAGGCATACATGGAGCGCCATAACCAAGTGGCCGGCATAGTGTACAGGAACATCTGTGCCGAGTATAACCTGGAAGTCCCGAGGTCAAAATGGGAGATGCCCCAAGGGTGGTGGAGAATGACCGAGCTAAGATCCTGTGGGACTTCCAGATGCAGACGGACAAAATGGTGGTGGCTAACCAACCGGATATAGTGGTGGTAGACAAACAGAAGAAGACGGCTGTAGTGATCGATGTAGCGGTTCCGAATGACAGCAATATCAAGAAGAAGGAACACGAGAAGCTGGAGAAATACCAAGGGCTCAGAGAAGAGCTCGAGAGGATGTGGAGGGTGAAGGTGACGGTGGTCCCCGTGGTAATCGGAGCACTAGGTGCGGTGACTCCCAAGCTAGGCGAGTGGCTCCAGCAGATCCCGGGAACAACATCGGAGATCTCTGTCCAGAAGAGCGCAGTCCTGGGAACAGCTAAGATACTGCGCAGGACCCTCAAGCTCCCAGGCCTCTGGTAGAGGACCCGAGCTTGAAGGATAAACCGCCCGCAGGGGCGTGCTGGGTGTTTTTTTTTTTTTATATATATATATATATATGTGTGTGTGTATACAGCTCTACAGTTTCAGTGTCCTCGATGGGTAGTTGGCAATTGTTTGTGCAAACTACTGTCAACCCCAGCAATCTGCTAGTAACCAAATCATTCACAATGTTTTTGTAGTAGTGGCATAAAAACCTCTCTGTTACCATTTTTGCATAATGACAGCAAGCAAGCAACTTCCCACAACCACTAGCTAAACCCTTCGAGAATACTTCTTTTGTCCACTGGTGATTACTCAAAGCTAGGCATGCATGACATTACTTGAACTTCCAGTAACACAGTGAGGAATCTGACTCAGAAAATGTCCTTCAATGCACATGTTAAACAAAATATAGGTCTGCCTTTATGCATTTTTTAAACATACTATTCAAATATTTTGTCTGAGTGATGTTGAAAAACAAATTCATGGATGTGTTACTTCTAGGCTGGAATGCTGTCAGTCGTTATTATCGGGATGTCCTAAAAACTCCCTGATAAGCATTCAGTTAGTCATCTCTACTTTTAAGATTAGGCTTCAAACTTTCCTTTTTGCCAAAGCATATAGTTAGGGCTGGTGACCCTGAATCCTCCCTTAGTTATGCTGCCTTAGGTCTAGCCTGCTGGGGGAGTCTTTTCACCCCTGAGCCTTGTGTTAACCCCTTCAAATGTGTTTCATCTGTTCTTCTTCACAGAAAAACACACATCTTACCAATGACAAGTACTGGCATGAAGGCTCCATAGGGCACTGGCATGGTGATGGCCAAGGCACACATCCAGAACTAAAAGAAGAAGAAGAAGAAGAAGAAGAAGACATCAACAGAAAGAACAGGGTGACATTTCAGGAGCTGCAGGGTATTATCTGGTGTGTTTCTAGATTCCAGCTCACCACAAGGCAGACCGCAGTCTAAAACCAGATGCTATTTTATACAGACCTTGATCTATTTGATGTTAATGCACAATTTCTGTTTTACTCTGCTCAAAGTTTTTTATATTTACTGTAGGGTTATTTTAATTTGCACAGCTTTTTCTATAGGCTTATTGTAGGCAGCGTGTGCACACAGGAGATGCACAAATTGGTCACATGCATTGCAGCTTGCATAGTAAATTGACTGAGGAAGTTTTCTCTGACCAGACATCCTTAAATTTCAGTTGAATACCCTTTGTCTAAATCAGGGGTCGGCAAAAAAAAAAAAAAAATTGTTCGTACTCATGGTGCCCCGACATCAGCCAGTGCATATTGGGAATGGCATATGCACCGATCGGTTTTCTATCGCCCATTTGCTGGGAGTAAGGGCGCTCTCCGTTTCTGAGGTTGCTTGCGGCACAGGGAGGAGAGGGCGGGGCAGCGGGAGATTCTCTGGCTGGCTGGAGCAGCATCTAATAACCAACTCACAAAATAAAAGAAAATACAAAAAACCATGGCCAGGCCTTAGTCCATGGGGCCCGGCCGGGCACAGCCCGAAGAGGAGACATGGGCACATCCTCCCGCAGGCCCACCACCCGCAGGAGGCGCCATAGGGGTTGGGTGCATTGTGTGCCGGGCGGCGGCCAGGAGTGGAGGCCCTGGCAGACTGATCCCCGGCTGCCAAGACTGGCAATAGGGACATGGAATGTCACCTCTCTGGTGGGGAAGGAGCCTGAGTTAGTGCGTGAGGTTGAGAGGTACTGGCTAGATATAGTCGGGCTCACCTCTACGCATGGCTTGGGCTCTGGAACCAGTCTCCGGGAGAGGGGCTGGACTCTGTCTCAGTCTGGAGTTGCCCCTGGTGAGAGGCGGCGGGCTGGGGTGGGTATTCTAATATCCCCTCGGCTTGCTGCCGGTACGTTGGGGTTTTTCCCGGTGGATGAGAGGGTTTGTTCCCTGCGCCTCAGGGTCGGGGAACGGGTCCTGACTGTCATCTGCGCTTATGGCAGTTCAGAGTACCCAGCCTTCTCGCAGATACAAGCGGCAGAAATGAGCTTCCTCCGAAGGGTGGCTGGCTTAGAGATAGGGTGAGAGTTTCGGCCATCCGGGAGGGGCTCAGAGTAGAGCCGGATGCCTCCTGGGCGCCTCCTGGGTGAGGTGTTCCGGGCATGTCCCACCGGGAGGAGGCCCTGGGGCAGACCCAGGACACGCTGGAGAGATTATATCTCTCGGCTGGCCTGGGAACGCCGTGGTGTTCCCCCGGATAAGCTGGAGGAGGTGGCTGGGGAGAGGGAGGTCTGGGCTTCTCTGCTTAGGCTGCTGCCCCTGCGACCCGGCCTCGGATAAAGCGGATGAAGATGGATGGATGGATGGACAAACAAACCAGAGGGAGTGTTCGCCCAGGGCGCCAAACAGGCTAGGACCGCCACTGTCCTCAGAAGTCAATGTTCCATATCAACCATTGCATTAGCAATAATGCTCAACAGTTCCACGCTATATAGAACAACTTTATAGAACTATATTTGTTTGCAGATGTTGGCAAAGTGCAGATCAGCTGTTTTAAACAAAAAACAAAAACACTTTTTATCCAAAACAAGAACACCATAACAGCAAAGGAACTGTACAACAGAAAATACAAATGCTATTTATGGTCTACTCACAACAGTGATAAGGAAAAAATACTAAGGCATGTTTGTTAATACATATTAGTGTGATCTCTGGTCTCCCACTCAGAGACACAGGTCTCCAAGTGTCCGGCAGTCGGACGGCTACGGGAGCCGCTGAGAACATTATTTGTGTGATAGAAAGTCTGCTCACACAGATATGTGGAGCCAAATACTGTCAATAAGGCCTGTGCAATGCTCTGAAAACAGTTAAACTTGTCAGGTAGTGATGTCCAGCAGGTGAAAATGCACGCTCCGTGAACATGCACAGCTATGGATTCCAGCTGCGTTCGTAGTTCTGCAAACTTTGACCCCCACAGAGTTGAGCTTTTCAGTTCAGTCAGCTTCGATGTCCTCTGTGTCCAGCCATTTAAAGAGAGACAAATCCAGCTGCCCATTAAAGCTTTCTGGTTTAATCAGAAAAGAAAACATTGGTCCATACACCTAAAAGGCCCAAAAACGCATTGTGAATTCGTGGTGCTGATGCTGCGCTGAGCAGACAGCTCCTGAAGCATTTGAAGTGTTGGAATGTGGAAGTGGCACAACTATTGTGTCTGTGCAAGCTAATTAGCGATGTGTGGTTTTTTGTTGTTGTTGTTGTTTTTTTAAATGCACCTTCTCAGCTTTCAGACACACAGCTTTCAGACCAACCTAGTATCGTAGCAAAGCGTGTAATACAAACAGTGGTCCACTGTTTCCATTTCACACTTTGCCTCTCCAAAGCATGAAATGGACATGCATGCAAAAGTTGCAGTCAGTTGCAGTAAGCTGCAGCACCAGCAGAGGGAGATATTTTCTTTCCAGCAAATAAAATTGTCACGGGAAAGCTTTTAAAAAGACATTAATAACAGATTCACATGTAAATAAATGTGGACCTCTGGATAAAAAAAAGGGGGGGATAGCACCCCGTGTATTTATAATACATAAACCCTGTCAGGAATTGTGTATGAATTTAACATACTTTACATAGAATGACAAATTAATTTTACACATTATGAAAACTTGCAGATGGACACATTTACTAACATAAATCAAACCTACAGCTTTGTACATATATTTTCACCTTACCCTCATTATGGTGAAAAGGGCCAGTGTGCCGAAGACGGTGACTTGTGGGTGCATCCAGACTCGTGCGTTTCCAATGTAGTCAAACTCTTCAGCGACGCCGTCTTTAGTCCATGTGCGGTTGTCCAGTAATGTCACCAAAGCCTCATTCTGGGTCAGCTGGAAAAAAATTGGAAAATTAAACAAATGAATAAAATACAATTACTATGACTGCGACTGAGTCGGAGCCCTTTCACAGATAATAGGAACAGAAACACATGGATTTCCATGTTTGAGCAACTGTTATTCGTGTTTTTGTTATTATTTCATTCAAAATTCAGTGTTTGGCTTTAAACTCTAGAAGATAATTTCTAATGGTTTCAATATTATCCTGTGTAATCCACAGAAAAATGACAATTTTAAATTTTTTGAGTTGGTTGATGATGTATTTTATCATACAATGAATCACCTCAATATAACAAGAACTTATTGATATATCAATAATTTGGTATATCAATAATTAAATGATTTAAGATGGATAAAGACTGTTTTCAAACCATTCAACATGTATGACATGTAAATCTTCTTTAGATACATGGATTTTCAAAATTAGCTTAATTAGAATGAAGCCATTTAAATGCATAAAAAAACACCACTGAGAACCCTACCCCCAAAACCCTGCACATTTTAAAAAATATTCTTTGATGTCTACTGTAATAACTGTAGAGTGATGACTATATGTAATAAAAATAATATATGCTTAATGGGCTTTGTGAACCTACCTCTCCAGCCATAAATTGTCCAAAACCAGAAGGAAACAAAAGTGACGAAATGAGGAAAGTGACCATTACTGGATAAACAAGACATCTAAGAACATAGACATATAACAGACAGAACAAGTAAGCAAGGTTAAAACAATAACATGTTTTAAAACCATAACATAAAACAATAAACAGGGAATAATGCGTGTCTAACAGTTACTGAGAAAACCATAGTTATTTATGCATCAGTGAAAAAGCAATGTAAAACCAATCACTATATAATATTTATTTTTATAGGTACATTTTTTCCTTTATTTACACAAGTTCGTTTAACTTAAAATAATACACTTACAGGCCACCTTGTTAGGTATACCTATGAAAATTATTTTTAAGGCAAATATCAAATTATCCAATCACAAGTCAGCAACTCAATGTATTTATGCATGTGGAGTTTAGAGCTTTACCATATCATTCTGTCAATCTATGATTTGTCATTTATTCATTTTAAATGAATATAAGAAACAGGAATTTTGTGCACAGGTTTGAATGTATTTAGGATTTTCTCTAATACACGGGGTCGAAAGTATGCAGAGAGGGACACAAATATACATATGCCCCTATTAATATTTGGTCAAATGTGTTTTAACAGTTGAACTTCGACTAGACTCTTGGTAGCTTAACTGAAATCTATAGCTTGACCACATGGACAAGCCAAATGCCCTATGGAGAAAAGTATTATTGTCTGATGACCAAACATCGAGCTGGCTGGCTATAATGACAAGTGGTATGTTTGAAGGAGTTAATTTGAACTGCACCAACTGTCAAACATGCCCTGGGTCTGTTTTGCTGCCAGTGGTACTGGTACATTATACAAAGTCAGTGGAATAATGAAGGAGGAGGACTACCTCCATATTCTTTAACTTCACCTGAAATCAATAGCCAGATGTATGAAACCTGGATATAGCCCGGTGATCCAGCAGGATAATGATCCCAAACACACATCAAAACTAGTTTTGGAATGGGTAAAGTGGGCTAACATTAGGAGGCTTCAGGAAATGCTTTCCCAAAGTCTCAACCTTCAAATTTGGGTCCATTTTATTATGTCTGACTGTGCTGTGCAGGCTTCCAGAGTTACATGGTTAAATTATAAGTAAATTGTAAGTGAAACTATAAAATGCATTTTCTGAAGAAACTGCAGTGTGGATGCTGATACCTGAATGTTTTGAGCTGAAAGGAAATAATTGCTGAATGTTAAGTTAAAAATGTTGAATGAGCTGAAAAATACAGAATTTTTCACCTGAAAACAAAAGTGCAGAACTGTTGAAAGCTGACATTCACTCAGAAGAAGTTGAAAAGTAGTTGAATATGTTTAAAATGTGCATTTGAAAAAGTTGAGTAATGACAAAAGAATATTTAGAGTCAGAAAATATCTGAATGAATATTGAAACCTCATATTATTTAAATGAAATGTGGGAAAATCCACTGAAGACAGGTAAATGCTGTAAGTTTTAATCATCCAGTCAGAAAAGATTATTCTGAAAGTCATCATCTGACTCCAACTGCCCAGATCGGAACCACCTGTATGCAGAAGACAAATCCACCAATGAACAATAAGCTTGAATTTAATGGGCCAACCAGATTGCTCTATCCAGTTGGCCTACACTAACTACTAACTAACTACAAAACCCAATTGAATCTGCCTTGGTGCACTTGTTGAAAAATTGCATATAAATCCAAGACCCTAACTCCTGTTAAAATCATTTTTTAACAAGGATCTCGAGGAATTCTTCTGCACAACAGAGTGTTCTTTATGTTCCTGCTGTCAAAAATGTGGTCACAGGAGCGATTTAAAAAGTAGGTTCTTTCCTGCTGTTGAGACAAACTCCTGACTGAAAATATAATGTATTTATATGGGTCAGTTAGAAGGTTATCCCTCTACTTGGATCCACACAGTTTAAAAAGTTTACATCTCTGAGCTTTGAAAGACACACTGTTGGAAAGAAAACAACGGTGGCGAAGTTGAATGATGATTTGAAGGGTCTCCCCATTGAAATACATGGTAAAGTTTTGTTGAATAAAGTTTAAAATTTAAAAATATAAAAGTTAAAAATGAAAAAAATAGAAGCAGTAATGTCCAAAAGAATAGGAATCTAACGGTGGTAAGCTGAATGGTGTTGAAGTAGTAGGAGTACAAAAAACTTACGGAATATATAATAATAATAAAATAGAATAATAATAAAGAATAGAAGAACAATACTGTGGATGCTTAATCAGCATCCACACTAATTACCAAATGCTAGAAGGTTGTCTCATTGTTGGGGTTTCTTCTCTATTATTGTAGGAACTTTAACTTGCGATATATAAGATGCCTTGTGGGGACTGTTGTTTGGGACTATATAAGCAAAATTGAATTGAACAGTAGTTTATCACGAACAGCATTGAAAAGAAGACAATGCCTTTCATCCAGGTTTCACTCATTAATACTGCTGAAGTAGTAAATACTAAAGTAGCCTGCAGTATTTACAGTGACCTATTATATAGATTTAGTTTTTTTCTAAATTGTCATAAATTTATTTTTTTTCAAAATTCCTTGAAAAATTGTGACTGGAATGGTCTGATTGTTTCAGAAACTGCTGACGTAATAGAACTAACCCACACAAACATCTGTGGGGTTCACAGAGAATGGTATGAAAAAGAGAAAGTATGCTGTGAGCGGTAGTTCTTTGGGTAAAAATGCTTTGTTGATGCCAGAGGTCAGAGGAGACTGCTTTGAGCTGGGAAGAAGAGAACAGTAGCTAAAACCCCCCCACTTGTTACATCCAAGGTCTACAGAAATACATGTCTGAATGCACAACATGTTGACTGCTGAAGCAGATGGGCTGCATCAGTTTTCTTGACAAGTTAACATGTTTGTCATAAATTTGCAACAATGCTTTGCATTCACTGCCTCATATTAAAAAATCCTAACTTACTTTTTCATGAGGAATGTGTTGAAGAGCTTCTGTTTCTTGATGAACTGGGCAATCCGTCGGTTTAGGTAGACAAACAAAGCCCCACCAAAACCACTGATAATACTGCAGAAAAAGAGAAGGAAGTTAATGCCTTGGAGACATTAAGAAATATGATTTTTATATTGAGGGACTAAATCTTGTTCTGCGGTTTTGCAGAACCTCTGCCCATCTTCCCATCACAGAAACTGCCTGGATGAGATCTTTTCATTCTTAATCTAAACTAATCACTTGTTTTTCCAACCAAGAGAATTGAGAATTATCGCTGCTATCAACTTCAACATAAGCTGTTGCTTAGCTCCTCCACAACCAATGGCTAAACAATACACCAATAAACACATCAAATGCAATTCTGAGTTGTTTGTTCTATTTATTTAACCATTACACTGTCCAAACCATAAATCAGTACATGGGATACAAAAGACCCAAATACACAGACTGCACAAACATACCAAACTACAAACCAACAGAATGCTGCACCAATTATCACACCAAATTGCAACATCAACCCACAGAATCAAACTGCAGTCAACAGAAAGTTTCCCCCATGCTCACCCTATCTTTTTCCTCATCAAACACCAGGTGAGGAGGTGAACAGGTGAGTGCACCCACCTGTACTGTGTAATACACACCCATGAGTCACACCTCACAACAGTTTACCCATACAGTGACACCCAAAAACCAACCACCCAAAAAAGAAAAAACTGTCTCGTACATGAGCTAATGTGTTTCATGAAATATTAACATATATACATTTGATATCTTTCAATGTTAAATTGTGAATACAATATTGATTTGAGATTTGCTAATAATTGTATTTCATTTTCATGTGTATTATACACAATTCACAATTTGAAAAGTGTCTATTAGAAAATGTAAGTTTTTAAAATTCAGTTTATATATTTTTGGAAAAACTAATACATTGTGTGCTTTTGTTTTTGTTTTTTTTCTTCATATGGGCTCAAATTCTGGTCATAAATATTTTGTACCTATAAATCAGACTGCGCAGTTGTGAACTGAATTGTAAACCAAAATATCTAAAAGTTTTATCTTTGTGCATCCTGCGCTCAAGTTCCCTCACTTGACTGTGTTTGGCTGTCAGAGGGGCGCCTTACTGAGCTTCAGGTCCTGGAAGGGTAATACATTTTGAAGATGGAGGACAGCAACAGTGCTTCCGGGGCACAGGTAAGCATTACTTTATGGTTTTGGAATCAACTGATATTTTTGTAAACCAGTTAAAAATGTTATAAATAAATATTAAACACATTGAAATCCATGTTAAAATGTAAAACAATAATGGTTAAAGTATTTAGAAAGAATTTGTAATCATTGCCAAAGGAGTACAATGTGTTTAATACATTTAAAAGTGCATTTGCTTTATGTATGATTCATTTTTAATTTAGTAAGGTTGTTATCCTGTTTTATTGTGAAGAGCTGTGTAACAGGAAGCGAGAATGTTTGTGATGGAAGGAGGACAGAGAGAAGTTGTGACAGAAAGTACAAGAAGTTTGCAAGTGTATATATAACCTTGACTATCTGATTGACAGTCTTTGTCGATGTGCACATTTGTAAACTGGCTGTAAGAAGCTGGGGATGTTTCTGCTCCTAATCCACTGTGCAGCTGCACACTTTCTTTCTTTCTTTTTTTCCCCTGTCCTGTTTGTTTCTTTAGCCGTCAGAATTTTTGTGTGAAGGCCAAGAAAGATACCCAACGGATTTACTTTACCAAGTGGATCATCACAGCCTTGCTGTATTAGTCTTTTTCGTCAGTTGTTATTATTATTTTATTTTATTTTATTTTATTAAGTTATTACAGACGGGACAGACATCACTGGGGGATAGGACAGGGAGAGATAAAGAGAGGGAAGGAAAGAAAAACAGGGGAAGAGGGACAGTGAGAGAGGACACTAAAAACAATCACCTGGATCACCGGCTGAGAGAAGAAAAATGAAAAAAGAGAAAACAAGCAAAAAGAGAGCAACATATTAAACACAACACCACTGCAACCCACTTAGCACTTAACCTAGCTAAGCGTAAATAACATTAAATACTGAATTTTCAATGTTATTGTGCAGCAGTCAAGACGGACAGCACACAATGTGCTTTGAGATAGCAGCCAAGAAAGGTGTAGTTTGTGCCTGTGAACAACTGTGTGCACACCTGTGTGGATCAGCGCGCTTGTATTCAAAAGGTTTCCCCATGTAACGATCTGCTAGTGGGTGTGGGGAGCCATAGCCCCGTCCCTCAGGGCATGAAGCAGGCATGGAGGAGATCCAGGCCCCAGACATCCAGAGGCCCCAGAGTGTGAGAGCCCAAGGAGGAACTGAGGAGGGACATCTGTGCCAACCTCCTGGGAAGAGCTGAGGAGAGCCCCAGACGAGGGGTCACTCAGCAGCCACGGAGTAGAGGCCAGCTGTGCTAGAGTGGACTGAGCCCCCCACCCCCGGATGGAGCCTGACCGAGCCACGGGTGCCAGGCTCCGCCAGGCAACCACCGGGAGTGTGCCCCCATAACTTGGAGAGCCTGAGATGTTGCCAGAAGGGCGGAGTCTAAGACCCGACCTGACATATAGACACAGACGAACAGGCACACAGACACAAACGTGCATTCCGACCCTCATGCACACATGTACAAATACTCAGCACTCACCCAACGTAAAGACAGACAAATGGACACTGTACACACAATCACACTCCCCAAACATACTCTATACCAGGTACCCTCACCCCCACAAGGGGAATCCGCACCTAGACCCAGGAGATGTTACCCTTTTGTCATGGTCCGGAGTTTCTGGTGTGAGAGAGGAGTAAATGACGCCAAGAAAGACTGAAGAGGAGTGAGAGTGATCCCCTGCTTTTCCCCGTGGATTCCCTGGAGCCCTAATTCCTGCACGCTTGTATATAGCACTGAGTCACTGTCACACGCTTCACCTGGTGTTTGTGAATAAAACCCTCTGTTCTTCCTTTGAGCAAGGAGTCCTGCGTTTGAGTCCCCCCAGTGACCGTTACTTCTTTTCCCTTTGATGGAGACATGGGACATGGCAAGTAGCCCCTCCCTGGCCTCCCTGGGGCCAGCGCCCCCGCTGGGCACCCCTGCTCTCTGGAATCCACAAAGTCTAGGGGGCCCACACTTTCTTTTAGCTGAACAGCCTGCCCCATCTTGGAAATGTATGCTGATCACTCTGCATTCAACACATAACTGTTTCCCTACAGAAAACATGCCTCTGAAAACATGACTACAGAGCCTATACATGTAGAAATATTAAAAATCGTCTAAAATTAGTCTTAGTTTTGAGTTGAAAAGATGTCCACAGGAACCACATTTGGACTATAAATAGCCCGTATACTGAGGTCTTACTGATGTCACACTAAAAGTATAATCGATGTGAAAAAAGGTCAAAGCCTGGCATTACAAAACAAACCCTTCAGTGGACCAAAAATGGACGTCCAAATTTACTTAGAAAAGATGTCACTTCAACATCAATTTACGCTCTCCCCTCACCCCCAAAGACTCAGCAGGAAATGGCTGTCCCTCTCTGAGACTTGTTCTTCAGGAGGTTTCTTCCTGTTAAAAGGACGTTTTTTCTTCCCACCCTTGCCAAGCACTTGTCATCTGATTGCTGGAGTTTTCTCTCTGTTAATGTAGGGTCTCTACCTCATAATATAAAGCACTTTGAGGTGACTGTTGTTGTGAATACATAAATAAAACTGAATCAAACTCACTTAAGCAGTGCTCCTTAATAATATTAGAATATATGCGGCAATCATAATATGTTGGAATATCTGTCAGAACAAATGGCTTTTAAATGATTGCTAAAAAACTCAGTCAGCAAAAAGTATTTCGTATGCACATCTTTTTCCTGATGCTTAACTGATGAGTTGGAACTAGTGGGTATTTTTCAATTTTACTATTTTTAAAGCAAATTTTAGCATTTCAGACTTAGAGATGGAAACTTACCCAAGAAAAGCGAAGGCAGGAATCTCCTTGAGATCAAAGGGAAAGTCTACCTGGAAATGGGTTCTAAAAAGGGCTGTGACGGTCTCTGGTGCGAGAGAAAGCAAAAGGAAGAGGACAACTTAGTGTATCACTAGATAGTCATCAAAACCTCGAGGTGCAAGTATCCAAACTTTAGCAATAAAATTAAGTATTACAGATGTTGAATAACTGATGGAAAATGGGGAGTAAAGCTAGTTTCAGCTCCTCCCTTATTCAGTAGGGCTGAGCATAGTGAGCAGCTCTCCATGCTTGATTTAGAAGATTTTTACAATGGATGTCCTTTCAGATGCAACAGGAATGTGGTGTATGTCTTGTCCCAAAAACAAATTAGGTAATCTATGATTTGTTAGGTGAATGCATAAAAAATGATCCTGCTGAAGTTTATTGAGAAAGTACTGAGCAAACCTCAAAACCTAGCCATGTTTTTTCATACTACACAAATAATGGGGGAAGAACTCTAGAAACTGAAACTTGCACTTCCGCTGTGATTCATTTTGCTGCGTTTACTTTAACTTTCTCTCTTAAATATACTATCAATATACAAATCACAGCTACATGTATTAGTAACGTGGAGACACATCTTCATTTGGTTATGCGTTCTGTGTTCAGGGGTCTGGTGATTTAAATGCTTGACTACTTTTTAAATTGACATTTTTTAAAGAGACTACATCTGTCAAATTAGGAATTCATAAGTCACACCAAAGTTAGTAACTCCCAAAAAGCTTTGAGTCCACATTTTCCTGAATTCATAACTGCAAACAGCCTGCAATTTAATTCAACATAAATTAGCACTCTTGTATCTATGAAAGCAGTAAGGTTTCATTTAATGATCAATGCTTTTTTTAAAAGTATTAAAAGGTGTGACACTGTGAATTCCTTAAAACACTTGGTAAAAACATACCTTCATCTTTGTACCACACAGCCAATACCCTGAAAAAGAAGGCAGCGATAGTAACAGAAAAAAACCCTCTCCAATAGCTCCTCACAGCAAAGAATGTGAATGTTACTTCAATACTGAAGAGCACACCTGAAACACACAAACAACACAAGGCATGAGCATTGGAACTGACTTTTAAAATATTCAGAAAGTTAAACTGACTTTTCAAAATCCCATCTTGCACTTGTGTAATGCTGAAGAACAATTTTTTCTTTTGTCTGTTGAATTTGCTAGCCAGCATCTTCACTCAGATCTCAGTGTCATTTACTTCCAGCTCATCTTGGGTACATTAATTCATGGCGAGCTGTATATATACATGACTTAACAAGAGAGGCTCAAAAAAATCTTGAAGCTGAAGAAATGGGCACTGATACATAGGCATGAAAAAAGAAACCCTCAATTACAAGATAGCTTGTGAAACATTACTGAAACTGCTCCACAGATTTCAGCAATATAAACCTTATCATATTACATGTTATATTACACTGCTCAACTTAAAGCCTTAACAGTGTTTACAGATGTAGCTTACTACGGAGTGTTACCACGTCACATTTGATGAACCTCACCTCCTACGGGCGCAGCAAGAACGCAGCCAACTCCCACAGCACAGGCTGCTGCTAGCATCTCTCTGTACCTGGACTCATTCTGAAATCACACAGAAGTGATTACGTCTCAGCTTCAGAATAAATAGATGTGGAATACAGAAATAAATAACCTACTCACCATTTAGGCAATATTGAATAGATTAGACTACATTAAATTAGCTACAATTACAATGTAACTGTAAGAAGGTGGAAGATCATTTTAAGTGTTTATTATGAATAGTGGTAATTCTCTGCTCAAAGATATACTGTATGAAATTGTATCTTCCTTTGCTTTGAAGGTAAAAAGGTTCGAAAAATAAAATTGTAAAATATGATAATAATAAGAAAAATTCTTTATTTAAAAGGGACAATGGAGTTTAACATAGTCCAAGTATAAAACATGAAACTGATGTTCTGTACACAAGTTTATAGCTATAGTATGTTATACTTTCTTACCCCCACATAATCAAGCGTTTTTGGCACATCTGTTTGTCATGATCCTGGCTTTTCTCCCACCTGTTTTGACGTTACTCTTGTTTTCAGTCTGGATATACTTTTGCATAGGTTATGTTTTCATTTTGATCTTGTTAGTTATTAACTTTTTCTTGTCCTCCTATTTCCCTCAGGTCTAGTCTGTGTTTCTGTTTTCTCCTGTGTTTAGTCAGTTTTGTCATTGTGGTTTTACCAAATTTGTCAGAATCTCGTGGTGTGGTGTTCCAAAAAAGGCACTGGAGCTGATCAACACTTGTAGATTAATTTATTCTTCAAAGAGCATGCAAATTATAACTAAAATCTTCACCAAACCATAGATT
The DNA here is from genome assembly GCF_013358895.1 of Oreochromis aureus. Classification (NCBI taxonomy): domain Eukaryota; kingdom Metazoa; phylum Chordata; class Actinopteri; order Cichliformes; family Cichlidae; genus Oreochromis; species Oreochromis aureus. The sequence goes on from NC_052955.1 coordinate 41,812,756, forward strand.
GCTTCTGAATCAGTTTTCAGCTTATAAGCAGACAATGTTTTCTCACTCATCATCAGAAATTCATCACAACTTTGGAAGCCACACTGCTGCTTGTATTCTTTCATATTGTGCTCCGTAAGTGTAACAGTATGAAATAGATATGAAATGCTTCTGGATGTAGCCCCTGTGTACACTGACCGATGAATAAAGTCAAAGTTTATTTACATACCATGTTTTTAAACAACAAAAGGTTACACAAAGTATTCATTAAATAGAAACAGTCACTAAAGCCAGTGTAAGGAGGCCAGCATAGCTGCAATATGATCACACTGCTTCTTTCCCATGAAAAGGCGAGCTCTGCATTTTGATCGACTTGGAGGTGATGAGGTAAAGATTGATTAGAGCCAGCATGTAAAGAGTTAGAATCATCGAGATGAGAGCAAATGAAAGCCTGAATTACTGTCTCTAAGCCGTGTGGTCGGAGGCAGGCCTTCACCCTACTGAGGAGACTCAGTTGAAAGAAACTTGTCTTAACAACAGAGCTGATCTGTTTATTAAATTTTAAAGCACAGTCAAAAGTCACACCAAGGTTCCTTGTAACCAGTTGACAATAAGACACTAAAGGACCAATAGCACTGTCATACCCGTCAAACGGGTTGGGACGCCCAAATAAAATAATTTCTATCCATAAGTTTCTCTCCAACCATAATTGTACATCTCTGAGACAGTTCACTAGTGCCTGCATAGAAATATGACTGTTGGTTTTTATAGACAAAAATATGTGTAGGACATTTGCAAAGCATTAAAAAAATAAAATCAACAGTAGATGAATTCAATCACATGAAAAAAGAAAAAGATGTAAGACTCACCTCATAGATTCCTCGAAACACAGGCAACTTGCTGAGGAGAGCTCCACACAAACTGGCGATGTGTACAAAGGGAGCCTGACAGAAGGAAAAAATAAAGGCATAAAACAGGTTCTCTAGCTGCTGTTTGTTGGGAGACAGTCTGTCAACAGTGAGAAAGTCTGAGCATGTGCACATGAACATTGAACATTAAAGTAGAACTAACAGGATTGAAAGTAAGAGCAACAGAAATGTGATGCTAGGTTTAAAAGGCACTGCCAGGCCTGTGCTGAATATAAACTGAGGATTTTGCTGCAGTAGTGTGCAATCAGAAGGGCTTGAGGAGTGTTTGTATGCGCGAGTGTGTCACAAAACAGTATTTTCCTGCAAGGCTCTATTTAGCAACTGAATACTTTTTGCTGCAAAACACTAAGAAATTGTCACCTTTACCCCATTATAGACACAAATTAGCCTAGGAAAGATAAACACCTGCATTGAAAGGTAAAGGGATGTAAATATTCACAGGAAAACAGTCTTCCTCCACATTTTACACATGTTGCAGTTTTTATGCCAGTTGCAGAATATGAGAAGTGATCCCAGGTGAAAATCTAATTTAAATAAAAGAAATTTCACATAAATGGTTCCAACACTTTGCTTTGATTTACTCTGTGTGGGTTTCTAAGGACCAGCTATGGTCCGAGTGTAAGCCCGTCTTCTGAGTGATCTTTACTGTTTATTTGGATATCTTAAAAGCTGCCATTCCATATTAAAAGGGCTGTCTCTTAGTGGTGGTGTCTTAATGCTGTGACTCACTGAAACCGTGCAAGTCAACAACAGTAGAATGTGGATCAAAACTTCAATTTTGTTGAAAATCAAAACTAAATGGGATTTTGCCTCACAAAAACTCACTGATAAAGACATCTATCTCTCAGAATATTAGATCCTTCAAACTACCGAGTAATTATTCCCAGTTAGACGGTTTGGATGGTAACTGCAGACAGACACAGAAAATGGACGCCTACCCACACTAACATACAATAGTACATGTACATGAAGACATTTAAAGAGTGTGCAGCTGATTTGTGTGTATGCATCTATTTTACCTCTTTGCCAAGGGGCATACCGCTACCCAAGGCAAAAGCGAGACTGATGACTTTAGCCACGAAGGTCCTGAAGGTGAGGTATTCTTTCAGTAATACTCCTCGTAGAATGGTCTTCATTTCCGAAATCCCTGAACCTGTAGGGGACAACAACGGGCTCTTACAGCTGACTGAATGTCAAAACTTTCTGTTAGACCACAAAAGATTATTGTTTACATTACAATGAACAACAATGGACAAGAATTACAGATTTTATTTTAATGGAAAAAGTACTAGGTAATTATTGGATAATTTTAACAATTACATTAAGATGAAACTGACTTTGATCAAAATGTTAACAAATTGACTAGGTTATGGCAAAGGCTCCGGCCTCAGAGATCTTCTGGCAGAACTGAGACAGTGTTTGCAGAACTTCAGCGTCTAGCAAGCTCTACTGAAGAGGAGGAGCCATGAAGGGAAGTGGCAGGTAAATCAAATTCATCAGTTGAACAGACAACAGCAAACACACGTGATCTCTTGAAAATGAATCTCAATGAGAGTTTTACGTGAATAAAAAGTGTTTGTGTGCAGTTTGTCGCACAATGTGTTGCTAGCTAGTCTTTTAGCTAGATTTAGGTTACATCAAGTATAGCAGAGATGAATTTGAATTTAAGATGATGATGCTTAGAGTCACTGAATTCCAACTTTATACCAAACCATATGTCTTGTATAAAAATAGTGGAAGCAGTACAGTGTCAGTGTAGGGGAGGGACATCAGCCAAGATCCTGTTGAATTCAATTGTGTACATCCAGAAAAAGCAGCCGGTCAGCTGTACACTAATAAAATCTGAAGCTTACATTAGAAATTATTGTCAGTTGTGATTCCTTTTCATACGGCGAGACACTACATAGATCCTAGTGTTCCTCCACCTGTTGAATCCCACTTTAACCACTGAATTTTCTTATTTTATTGTGTAGGTGTGGAGGCAAAGTTACCCGCCACCATGTGGCCAACTGAAAATATATATATATTTTTTATTTCTTACATATCAAACTAACCACAGTCAATGGAAGCAGAATTTAGCTTTGAATAATATTTGTATTCTTATATAGTAGTATAGTTTCACCAGTATATTAATATAGCACAAGGTTCAGTTACCTTGAACAAAAATGGTTAGTAGAATTATCCTTCAAAGAGATACTTTTACTTTCTTTCTTTGAATACATTTGAGATCAAGTACTCTTTCACTTTTACTTGAGAAATGAACTTTTTTCAGTACTTGAGGAGTATTTTTTTTTTTTAAATATTGGTGTCTGTACTTCTACATAAGTAAAGAAAGTCTGTACTTTTGCCTCATCTGTTTACATACCAGCAGCCTGCGGGGAGACGATCTGGGTGAAGCCGGCAGAAAACATGATGAGAGCAACAGAATAGCCAACCCAGCCCAGGTACTGCAGGAACCCATTACTGTCCAGTCTACCATATATCCACTTCTGTCCTGTGGACACACAAACCAGGCCCAATGTGTAAAACCGTCCTCACAGATTTACAGTGCAGTTACAGACTATAGACCTATATAACAAAATTGGAACTGACAGGTCTAGGTTAGTTTCCCTTTCTGAAAGTATAAAACACGCAGCTGAAGAAATGTATTTGAATTTCTCAACCTGTGAGATTTGACATTTCTGATGAATTTCAAAAGTTCAGGTGTCTAATTTCCACTTTCTGGTTTGCACAGTTTTCTTACTTATTATTCCCTTATCCACCTCTCTCCTCCCTGGTTATTGTCCCCTTTGCTCTCATCTTCATTACTTACTTACTTCTTTACACCAAACTTTTTTCCCCCCCTTTTTACACTTTTAAATACCTCTTTCATTCCTGTCTACTGTACCTTCTAGTTTTTATCCCTTGGAGAACCTTTAACATACAAAAAAGAGTTACTGAGCTGATACTCTAATGATAAAGCTAATGTTAATGACCCTCTGAAGTGCCTTTTTGTGCGCCGTGGTGCAGCTGGAGAACCACACACAGATGCAGTAAGTCAGCACACTTTCAATGGAGCAGTGGTAGAAGACAATCAGCAGCTCCTTCTTCAGGTCCATTTTTCTGAGGATTCTCAGAAAATACATCGTTTTATGCTTCCGCACTGAGAAGCAAAATTTCCAGCTTAGTTTTTCTAAGTTAAGAGAACTAAAATAAACTGAGTTGATCTGCTTTTTTGAATAAATAGTACTGGTAACTTTCTTAAACTGAGTTCTAATAACAAAGTGAGAAAAATTGAGTTCAGTCTACTTAATAATTTTAATTAAACACAATATCATATTTTACAGACAAACTATAATCTGTATCTCTGTTTGTCAATTTTGTTGATTATGAATCTAATGTGGACAGGAAACAGCGGTTGTTTCTTTAGCCGTGCTAGTGGGCCTGCCCTGCAGCCTCGCTTTTGCCTCCTTTGTTTACATATTTATGTAGAACTGCATCTACACGGGGCCACACAATCCAGTGTCAGTGTAAGTCAGACATAGATTTTGTATGGTTGGGTAGTCTAGGTATAATAACATCTGCTCAACAATATTGGGGGGCTCAGACAAAGGAAGAGAAGCCGGTACAAGGACCCAGAACAATTTTGTACTAAAACAAATCAATTAAAATGGGCCCTGGATTTGTATTCTTCGCAAGATCCATATCACCTTGTTGTGATTGCATGTCTCAAGGTTTACCACTTTAAGCTGAAGGGCTAATGTTGTACGCACAGTTTCCTGCCAGGCATTTGTCAAATTCCACGTTTTTTTTTATGTCAACTTGGTATCTTTAAGATTGGTCTCCATCACTAAGAAGTAAATCTAAAATCTTTCCAATATGTGCCACATCTAATGGTTTGATCCAGTGTCTAATTCCATTGTATATTTTGCTTAATTTATTTTGTGATTTCACCGTCTGATTTTAAAATTCTGAATAGATTTGTATACATTCGCATACATGTGTAGAACTAGAATGTGAAAGACTTCAAATGCATTCAGCCCTTTTCCATTCCTCTTACCTCACCCTTCACCACCACCTCCATCCTATCAGCTCAGCTTTTCCTCTCGCCATCAGTTTCCTGTAGTTGTTAGATATTACTTACCTCCTTCCTTCCCAAAATGTGTTATTATGTTAGTGTGTAGTGATGCTGTATTCTTAAAAACAAACAAACAAACAAACAAAACCAACCAAGTCTCTCCCTCACCTTTTTGGAGCATGATGATGCCCAGTTCCATTGCCCAGCTAGTTAGGCCCATGAAGAGCCCCAACAGGAAGAAGAAGATCCAGTCCTCCCCGATCAATGAGATCAGGAACTTCAGCCAGCGAAATGGGCCGACTAATGGGATATCAAGAACACACCATAATACATTAGGACTACAGCACCCAGAGATTAGTACAGATCACTTTATTCTACATTTTCCAATAACAGCTGTGTTTCATCCCAATAGCTCTTGAAATATTGAACAGCAATAAACACGTTGTCAGCCCAAAAGACCACTGCTTCATCCTCTATAACATTTTACAAGTTAGTAAACCAGAGATGAAAAAGTTTGTAATTTATCCCACATTTTTCTTATCTTTGACTCAAATATAAACAGATCCATGCCCAATAACAAAGAAGTAGATTAGATAAAACTTTAATAATCCCTCAGGTGCGTTTCTCTGGGAAATTCAGTAATTATAAATTTGTTTTGGGGTAATTTTTGTAAAAATAAAGAAGACATTTTCAGAAGTTTCTATTCCTGATGAAAACCATTTCTCTTTCTTTCTTTCTTTCTTTCTTCCCAGCCTTCTCTTACTTGCAGGAAAAAGACGATTGAGTGCAGTCAGGTGGAGCCTCACACTTTGCTTTCATCTCCCTGCTTCCTTTGTACACTTGAGCTTGTAGAACAAATGCCGATGTTTTAATACGCCAAATAATCATGTTGTGGCTGACTTTTATGGCATTCAGCATTTTCATTTAAGCATATCCAAGAATTCCCTGTCAAACATTTATTTCAAAACCTAACTTATTAGGTCCTTCATTTGCTTTTCGAAAACTGCCCTGCATCAGCTGCCGGTAATCAGAATCACAGTTATTCCCAACACTGCAAACATATTGTTCTTTCATCAAATCAAGAACTGAAGGTAATAATAAGTGTGTGTGTGTATGCTGGCTGAGAGCATTTAAATGGAGGAGCAGTCCATTAACTGTACAAGTTACTTATTTGTTAAATGTAGTCCACACTGAAGTAAAGGGCATCTTGTATCACAATCCAATTGCCCACTCTCTGGTACGTTGCCTTGATGATATTTGAAACTTTTAAAATAACTAAAATGGGGACACTGTGACAAAGTCAAAGATGCAGGAGACGTTAGAGGGGAAAGCTGCAGTTAAATATGTTCAGGTAAAGGGTCATTGTGAACCACACTGAACACTCTGTTATCACTTTGATGTGTTTATGCCTCCGTGTGCTCTCTAAAACCTTTCCCCACACACTGATTCTATATTATTTATCTACTACATTACATGTTGCTTTTCAAAATTACAGAGAAATGTAGCTCTGGTCACCTTTTTGGGCACAGCTGCATATTCTGAGTGTGCATAAATGTCTGTGTGAGTGCTGGGAGACCGCAGGAGTTTGTGATATCAGCAGCGAGAGAAAGAGACAGGAGAATTGAAGACCAACTGGTTTCATAGACTGACACATGGCTACAAAGATGGAGACAATGGAAGTGAAGTGAAGGGAACACAAGTGATGAGGAGGTGTTGGGTGGGTTTCCACTGCCATATACAGGAGGGAGGATTTTGCAATAAGTGTGGGGGAGTGGAGAAAGGTGGATTAAGATGTTTGTATACAACATTATGATCTAGTGAGAGTTGGGTGCAAGTGGAAGACAATAGTGAAGCTGTAAGCATTAGAAACAGAGAAAGTAGATGACTTTGAATACCTGGGTTCAACCATCCAAAGCAATGAACAATGAAAAAAGAGGTTAAGAAGACACTGCATGCAGGGTGGAGTGGGTGGAGATAAGTGAGAGAAAACAAGTAGAAAGAGTGAAAGGCAAAGCTTACAAGATGGTAGTGAGAACTGCTCTGAAGTAGGGTTCAGAGATGAAGCACTAACAAAAAGACCGGAGTCCAAGCTGAAGATGCTTAGGTTCTTTTTGGGAGTGAGCAGGATGGACAGGATTAGAATTAACTACAACAGAGAGACTGCTCAGGTTGAGCAGTTTGGAGACAAGGTTAGAGAATCTGGGCTGAGATCTATGCTTAGAGGGATAGAGGATATACTGGACAAACATGGAGTTGCCATGCAGTAGGATGGGAGCAAGACCACAGAGGAGGTTCATAGATGCTCTGAAGAAGGACACGGATAGGGTTGGTGTGAATAGGGGCAGCACGGTGGCGTGGTTCTTAGCACTGTTGTCTCACAGCAAGAATTCCCTGGTCAGGGCCTTTGTATGGATTTTGCATGTTCTCCCTGTGTTTGCGTGGGTTCCCTTCGAGTACTCCGGCTTCTTCCCACAGTAATTGGTAATAAATGGTAATTCCTGATTGACCCTAGGTGTGAATGGTTAGTCGGCCTATGTTTGGCCTGCGACAGACTCCAGGGTATACCCTGCCTCTCATCCTATGACAGCTGGGATAGGCTCCAGCCCCCCTGCGACCTTGACAAGGATAAGTGGAAGAGAATGGATGGATGGACAAGTTGAATATTGCACATGAAGATTGCCTGTAAGTCAGAATTTTATCTTTTAAGAAATGATCACTGACAGAAATTTATCCTGAGTTCAAACTCATCAGTAGGTGACTCAAATGAATTGGGCGTGAAATCCAACTCAATCCATACATACTGGATTTAGACAAACATCTGTATCAGTAAAGCTTCACCATGATTAGAACTGTCAAAGCTGTCGATTCTCAGACTAAAACTGACAGTCTATGTGTGCCTTGGAGATTCCGCTTGAACATCAGAGACTTTCCCACTTGTGTTTGTTTTATCCTTTAATGCATCCCATTTAGTCCTACATAATGTCATTACTGTAGCTACCTGACAACACCAACAGTAAGGTAAGAAAGGCAGTGGATCATTTGTATGAAACGCTGCAAGGAATGCTTTTGCCATGATTGCCTGACACTGCAGATATTGTTTAGCTTCTTTATCTAACTGCTCAGCAAGATCAATGCTTCCCAAGCAACACCTAAGGCACAGGGTTTAGTTTAGAGACATCAAAGTGATCGTAGTATTACATTTTTAACGGAAAGCTAATGTTCAATCAATTACTCTCAAGGCTTACTACTGAGCTATCCCTGCCCCCATTACTATTATTATTATTAACGGAAAGCTAATGTTCAAACAATTTCTCTCAAGGCTTGGATTCTGAGCAATTCATGGAGTGTGTACTCTTTGTATTTTTTCTCTGAACTGGACTCACAACGAAAAGAAATGATTGCCCTGAGCTGTGCCATTGCCAAAGACTGCTTATTAATCTTTTATGTTTTTCTACCACTTAAAATCCCATATGACCATGTAATGCATATTTGATAACAATGGAAATGTTCCATACTAGAGATGTCAGTGGGGGTTTTTTTTGTTTCAGTCTGAGAGCCATCCAGTCAGTGTGCAAATGGCCAAACTACAGTAAAAAATGACCATGTTCAGTGATGTTTTCAGTACTACAGGAGGCTCAGTTCAAAGGTCAAAAAAGTAAACAGCATTAAAACCTGAACAGTTAAGTCTTGAGCCTCATTCAGTGGTAATGCCAATATTCAAATGGCGAGCTACACAGTGTGGATTTCTACCATATACAAATTGCTATGGTGACTCTGCTCTCTACCGCTACAGGAATTTAGACTGTGTGAACACTTTTGTGAAAGATAAAAAGGTCCAAATTTTGATAGGGTTTAGAAAATCTGTATCACTGCACTTTTTTTCTTTAAACTAATTTTGTTCATTGTGGTGTGAATAGGCATTTGTCCATCACATGGTTAGAAATGGTAAGAAGGTTTTCTATAAAATAACAAAACAAGCACTAATTTCAGAAACAGGAATAATAACACTTGCTGCTTGTCCTTCATATTCCATGCTGGCTGTGTGGTTTGACTCTTACACTTGGCACAGCATCCATCGTCGTGTTCCAGTGTCCGGCTTGGCTGACTGACCTTCTTCTCACTTTCCTTCAGCCGAGTGGCCTCCTCTTTGGCATACACCCCGAGCTCCTGGGTGTAGCGCCCATACATCTGCAAACAAACACCGGCATCATTTAGCTTTCAAAGAACAAACACATTAAATATGTCCCAAAATGGGCTGTGTGATGTAAATCAGAATTGTATCTTTGTTCTGATTTCTTGTCTGAATTCATTTCCATCTGCAAAAATCCATATTTGGCCCCCCGTGCGTAGGGGCAGTGGTGGTTTTTGATATGGGCGACATAAGCCGTTGCCCGGGGCGGCATCGTGGTGGGGACGGCATCAGCAAAAAAAAGTTGCTCGCACCCATGTTGCCCTGACATCATGCCTAGGCACCGAACAGTTTTCTATTGCAAAGAGTAAAGGCACCCTCTGTTTGTGAGGTGTCCCTGCTGCTTGCCACACAGGAAGGAGAGAGCGGGTCAGCGGGGCATTCTTTGGCTGGCTGGAGCGGCATCTAATAACCAGCTCGCAAAACAAAACTAAACAAAAATAAACCAACAAACTACGGCTGTCAACGTTAATGCCGTCATCATGATTAACGCTATTAAAATTTTTAACACAATTAAACCATTTGGAGCGCAGAATGACTCAAAATCTCTGAAATGTCTCTGTCAATGCATTTCAGACAGTTTGTCCAAAGTTTGTCCCTTCTGCGCTCCAGATAGGTTGATTGCGTTAAAAATTGTAATCACATTAATTGTGATGATGGCGTTAACACGTTAACGTTGACAGCCCTACAACAAACACAAAAACTGAAGACATGATACAGACTTATAATTTGCACTAATGTGTTTTCTAAATTCTATCACACACATATAGGTGAAAAGTGAGCACGAGGGCCCTCGCTGCGCCTGCTGCTGCTGCTGTGCTGAAGTCTCACACACAACCTGTCGACAGGGGAGGGGGCGGGCTGCTTCCAAATAGACCACATTTCATTCATAATGCTGTAAATTATGTGTATTAATTATTTTTCCTGGGTTGTGTGAAATCCCAGAAAAAAAGAGACCCTATACAAGGTGTAGGCCTATTAGTCTATTAGTTTATGTTGTGGGGTTGGGTGTTGATGCTAGAGTGCAAAATTATTGATGAAAGATGGACAAGAAAAGGTCAAAGCCATCAGGTCCTCAGTTTAGAAAAAAAGAGAAAAGAAGAGGAGAAACGGGCAAAATATACAGGTAAACCGATGAGTCTTTGAGAGGGAGTGTTCTGAGTGTGCTGAGTTAGATCATTATTTGTGTAATATTCCCCCACATGCTTTCTCTGCTAAAAATAATCCAACCTCTAAGAACCCCAAAGAACCATAAATTTCATAACGATGCAGCAGGCTCATAATAAATATTTTCCTATAAAATATTTTGTGGTAGTTGAATTACAGAGCATGTTTTTCCTTGAATTTGTTACAGTCTGGCTCCTAGAAAGCAGAAAAACAAAAACATGAAGGATCGATCATGACCTTTGCACAGTACTTTATATTGCTGATCACTCATTGTCCTGAAAATACAGATCTGACTTATGTTCAAATTTGTCTATAATACCACGGTTGCCTGAAATTTATAATGACAATTCAGGTAATTTAGTCAAACACATCTAATTCACATAATGCTTTCCTTACCCACCTACCTTAACCCTAACCATCAACAATGAATGCCTAACCCTAGCCCTAACCTAACTGTAACACTGACACTAAAACCACATAGTCCCCACAGATATGTAAACATGGTACACACACACACACACACACACACACACACACACACACACACACACACACACATATTCATCCATGAGTGTGTTTGAACCACAAACACACTCAGGACATTTAGTTCAAAGAAACAATGGCTTTGAGTCACATTTGTTTGTTGACTCAGGTCACATTGTGTGTATTGTTACATTTGTGTCAGGAAAAAAGTTGACTCCTGCTTTTTCTCCTCACTACAAGCTGAGAAATCTCGTGCAAGTCCTGTTTATATCAAGGTTAGTCGCTATTGCCACATAAGTTTTGTTACTAAGTTCAGTAAAATTCCAGGAGGCTCAGTCATGTATGAAAAATGAGTGCCAATTGCGACTTGATTCAATGGATTTGGAATTGTGTAGACATGACCGATTTAGAGTATAAACCATTTCTTAATGTCCTGTCTTATACCTGGAAATGTCTGTGTAAGGCATCTTGTTTCATACCAATGACTCGATGCAGTTTTTGCTGTGGGTCTGAAATTCTACACTTAGAAGGTGAGGCTCCAGTTAGCTAACTATGCTGTAACTGTTATCAAATGATGTGATAAGGAAATCAGTAATAGTTAAGTATCATTCACCTAGTTAAGATTTTTTGAAATTTTTTGCAGTGTAAATTTGTAACAATATGCATGTAACTTTAACAAACTTGCATTAGTTTTAATTCCTGCAATAAGTGCTAGTATCAGCAATGTCTGAACAGTTAAAAAAGCTTATGTGGGATGGGGAATACAATTGACTTGTAGAATCCGGTCTGCAAATAAGGAAATGTGTAAGCAGTTACATTACCAGCAGATAGCCTGATTAATCAGTTATGCATCTTTATACAGATGAGTTTGATTTAAACAGTGATTGTTATAGTAATGTACAGAAGCCTAAATGTTCCCAGTGCAAGGAAGCTTGCAGACAGCCTAACAGCAAATGCATTACTGTCCACATTCACTGAAAGATGGGAACTGTAGATTTTGTTCTGAGCTGATATTAATTCTGCAATGTGATCTCTGCATAACTGACAGCTGACTGATTATAAAGTGGTGCTTTTAATTACAAAGAAAAGGTGAACTACTAACTGGGAATTGGATAATTGGAAACCCATCTGCAGAAGAAGCCTATAACAGGTATCGACTTGCAAATGGGGACTTAAGTGTTTCGCAGAGTGATAAAAGAGCAGGAGAGGTGAAGAAGAGGCAAACATTTAAAAGACAAGACAGAGTTGACACAATTTGAAAGGGATTTGGCTTCTAGCTAAGACTCTTTTCTTTTCTTTTTTTTACTATTATGTGGTTACATATTTACATTGTTCATTTGAAGTTCCTAATTTTTCTATAAACATACTGCAGCAGTAATAAACACTCCAAAAGTAGCACATTGATTCCTAAGTGGCTTTTGAAGAAAGAAATAATTTAGGAAAATAAATTTATGTTAACATTGTATTTATTTATAGGTGAGCAGCAAAGCACATGATGTACTGAATATAAAACGCGTATTATTAGCTAAACAGGTCCAGATGTGTGCCCGGCTTTGCTACACAGTAGCACTAATGGACTAACATCCAGTCCCTTTGAGTGCAGATAATATACAGTGGCTTGCAAAAGTATTCGGGCCCCCTTGAACTTTTCCACATTTTGTCACATTACAGCCACAAACATGAATCAATGTTATTGGAATTCCAGGTGAAAGACCAATACAAAGTGGTGTACACGTGAGAAGTGGAACGAAAATCATACATGATTCCAAACTTTTTTTTACAAATAAATAATTGCAAAGTGGGGTGTGCGTAATTATTCAGCCCCCTGAGTCAATACTTTGTAGAACCACCTTTTGCTGCAATTCCAGCTGCCAGTCTTTTAGGGTATGTCTCTACCAGCTTTGCACATCTACAGACTGAAATCCTTGCCCATTCTTCTTTGCAAAACAGCTCCAGCTCAGTCAGATTAGATGGACAGCGTTTGTGAACAGCAGTTTTCAGATCTTGCCACAGATTCTGGATTGGATTTAGATCTGGACTTTGACTGGGCCATTCTAACACATGGATATGTTTTGTTTTAAACCATTCCATTGTTGCCCTGGCGTTATGTTTAGGGTCGTTGTCCTGCTGGAAGGTGAACCTCCGCCCCAGTCTCAAGTCTTTTGCAGACTCCAAGAGGTTTTCTTCCAAGATTGCCCTGTATTTGGCTCCATCCATCTTCCCATCAACTCTGACCAGCTTCCCTGTCCCTGCTGAAGAGAAGCACCCCCAGAGCATGATGCTGCCACCACCATATTTGACAGTGGGGATGGTGTGTTCAGAGTGATGTGCAGTGTTAGTTTTCCGCCACACATAGCGTTTTGCATTTTGGCCAAAAAGTTCCATTTTGGTCTCATCTGACCAGAGCACCTTCTTCCACATGTTTGCTGTGTCCCCCACATGGCTTGTGGCAAACTGCAAACGGGACTTCTTATGGTTTTCTGTTAACAATGGCTTTCTTCTTGCCACTCTTCCATAAAGGCCAACTTTGTGCAGTGCACGACTAATAGTTGTGCTATGGACAGATTCCCCCACCTGAGCTGTAGATCTCTGCAGCTCGCCCAGAGTCACCATGGGCCTCTTGGCTGCATTTCTGATCAGCGCTCTCCTTGTTCGGCCTGTGAGTTTAGGTGGACGGCCTTGTCTTGGTAGGTTTACAGTTGTGCCATACTCCTTCCATTTCTGAATGATGGCTTGAACAGTGCTCCGTGGGATGTTCAAGGCTTGGGAAATCTTTTGTAGCCTAAGCCTGCTTTAAATTTCTCAATAACTTTATCCCTGACCTGTCTGGTGTGTTCTTTGGACTTCATGGTGTTGTTGCTCCCAATATTCTCTTAGACAACCTCTGAGACTGTCACAGAGCAGCTGTATTTGTAGTGACATTAGATTACACACAGGTGCACTCTATTTAGTCATTAGCACTCATCAGGCAATGTCTATGGGCAACTGACTGCACTCAGACCAAAGGGGGCTGAATTACGCACACCCCACTTTGCAGTTATTTATTTGTAAAAAATGTTTGGAATCATGTATGATTTTCGTTCCACTTCTCACGTGTACACCACTTTGTATTGGTCTTTCACGTGGAATTCCAATAAAATTGATTCATGTTTGTGGCTGTAATGTGACAAAATGTGGGAAAGTTCAAGGGGGGCGAATACTTTTGCAAGCCACTGTAAAGTGTATGACAATCTTCAAATTACAGTACATAACAGTGTGTGTGAACAGTGTTAGTGTCAGCAAAAACATTTTGCAAAGATTTAATTAGCTTTGGTGAAATTATGAGCAGGTATTGGTGTTGTAGCTGCAGTCTCAGCTATATAACTTGAAATCTCTTTAAAGAAAATATGTTCACAATGTTTTTTTCTTCTGTTTTTCAGCTCCCGAAAAGCAAGTCCACAGTAAAAACTCTGTGACATAACTGTGTCTGTGGCCCGGGCAGATATTTTTTGGGGCCCCTCTCTGCCACATTGTACAGGAGCAATCACGCCATCTTACATTCTCTCTCTCATTCTCTGTCTCACTCACATTCACACTGTAAGAGCAAAAATAAGATATAGCAGTTGTCATCATTCAAGCTTTTGATCAGCACCTCAGTCAGAGGTTGCGTGAAGGGACACCTTTATTTACTCTTATGCTCTTAAACTCACACAGTCTTCTTCAAATAGGCTACCACAAGCCTAAAACAGGTTGAGTCTTGCTAACAAAACAAACTGATTTATAGAATTCCTCATTCAACAGTCATTTCCAATTCACCAGCCTGTCGACATATCACATGCATGTATTAAAATATGAGTGCATATTTTCATCCTGAACGGTGCAGTGTTTTAGTCCTTTACAAAAACACAAAGATTGCTACTGCTTGCCAATCAGAACTTTGTAACGTTGGGCCTTGCAACACTGCTCAAATCCATACACCTGGTGGTATCCTCATCCTGCTCTCTTGTCTCTTTACATTTTTGAGAACCACTTTTTTGCTTTGGTTTGCTAAACATCTTTTTTAATGTCACCGCACCAACAACGTTGGCTGTAAGACACTTGCTGGAAATGAAACTGCTGCATAGTTGATGTCAACAGGTTCATGCGTATTTTGCAAAAATGAGAGAAAGCAAGCTCAGGAAGTACAAGTACTGTATTTCCACGGCATACCCAGTTCTAGAAACATTACCTATTTCAACCAAATTATTTAGATGATCTATTAAAGTAAAAACAAATAAAGGGATATTTGCAGGGCTAAAACTAATTTCATAAGAAAAATATATGCTGCTTAAACAAAGTTGGGCTTTTCGTTCAGAAGATAGAACCTAGACCTAAAGATATTAATGTCCATTTTAAGGTAATGCTATGGATATATGCATACTCTCTAATGTAGAAGGACTCTTGTTTCTTCTGGCTCCTGGGCTATGCCATTTTGGATGTTATGCCTTTGATCCATTTCACTCTCACTAGTTAATCAAAGACCAGTTAATCTGAAACAATGGACAAAATGGCTCCACAGACTTTTTACTTGAAAGCCAGAGGTAGAACATCATTTAAAACTTATATTTTCTCAAACATACAATCACCCAGAGAAGTTGTCAGAATCACACAGACAAAAAGTACATGTATATACTTATTTTTCATAAACTTACATAAGTTATGCACCACAATTCACTCATTACATCTCTAGTCCAGCTTTGATCGTTTTACTCGTAAGTAGATGCACTGTGGGAAAAGTGAACAAAGTTCATATGGTGACAAGTGAAGACTTACAAGACTTTGTTCATACTGCAGCACCCGATGATCTGACCGGTCTCCTGCCATGGTTCTGCTCGAGATTTACAGGTTGCAAGTTAGAGAAAAACTCAACAATGCTATCGAATGAAACAATGCTGTGTTCTCAATAATTAAAGCATTAAGCTAACTTTACTTGTAAAGGAGATCACCAAGCAAACTTAAAGAGTGTGCGCTTGTTACAGTTTGATCCTTCTTTTTATAGCCTGAAGTTAGCCTCAAGATATAAAGACTGAGGCGGAGCTTTTTGGTTCGGTAGCTCAGGTGGGTGTGTCAGGCAAGCCATATGAATGCCTTACTTGTCATGGTTTTTTATTCACATTTCTTTTAAATTTATCTTTAATTCTTCGTTGTATTCACTTAAAAAGAATTTAATGTTATTTTGACATCTAGATTAATGTTTTTGTTCTACATACAATCACAAATTCATCCAAGGTCAAACAATATGAAAACATTTCAAATTTAACCCTTCTGAGCTCTTTAATGACTTTTTTCTTTTACAATTGTATGCTACGTATCTTCTTTGTCTTCTAGAATTATGCAACCAATATTTCTGTTATTCTAGCTTATGTAAGAAATGGGAACAATATATGGGGAACTACAAGATGTCTACCACCATCAATGTGGGTTTTTTTTTTGCTTGTTTTTTTTTTAATGTTTCTCAATCAAAAGTCACAAAAATTAATATGAAGTTGTATGAGTCTACATACTGTGGCTCAGTTGAAAAAGAAATAATCTCAACAAATATAGTCTGTACTCGAGTGCCACTGTCTCTACTTAGATTGTTTTATTGTGAGCAAATAATGAACAAATGACTGATAAATGATCAGCCTCAGGTCAATCAGGTCCCACACCTGCAGACCCACTAACAGCTGCTGCTCCATTCACACTGTTAACAAATACTACCCCCCTCACCCCACCCCTTCCCACCCAGCTCACCTATCTGACCCATGGTCTGAGTAACCATCATCACTGAGGTCACTCACACACGGACTCAGACCAAGTCCTTTTGCACTGCTTCCAAGGACTTTCTAACCTGTTCTTCTAATGTGTGCCTTTGTCTTGTTTTGTTTATATTCCTCCTGTCTGTATATATCTCTTTTGTTTATATTTATATATATATATCCTGTTTGATATTTATTCCTGCTATCTTACTATTTATATTTTATAGCTGCACAGTTGGTGTGGAGCACCCACAATAAGCAGCCATTCTATTCTATTCTATTCTATTCTATTCTATTCTATTCTATTCTATTCTATTCTAATCTAATCTTCCTCTTATATTATTTTGTTCATTCACTAAGTAAAAACAGTCAGTTGAAATGTAAACAGGTTAAAACATGTTTCTCTTGGTGGCTTTAGGACATTCTTAACCTCTATCCTAAAATGAATAAAAAGTAAATAAATACATAAAATAAAATACATAAACAGAAGATGAAATAGTGTGGTGACTCAAAAGTAGACAAAAAAATAAAACTAAAATAAACTAAAACAAAAATAAAATTACAGAAAAAATGGTTGAGGGGGGCAGTTGTGCTTCTTCCCTTATGGCAAACACAGTTCAGGTTTGAGGAGACAGATGATTGGAAATGTAAACAGTGGGAAAAATAAAGGATAAAGCAGCAAAAGTGAGAGCAAGTTAGATAAATGTGGATGTGCACATGTAATTAGAAAAAGCTGAAAAACATGAGCAAACTAAAATAGAGAGAAAAATCTATGTGAGGCTGCAAGATGATTACCCAAGCCGCCTCCAGGCCTAAGTCTACATCCTGCCCCATACTGTTGCAGAGAACAGCCATCAGCAACCCTCTTAATAACAGAGGAACAAACACCTGTCATGGTCAACGGGAGCCGACCATGACAGTGAATACGTTTTGAGTGAATACTGAGACACGAATGCAGACACAGTAGGAGATGGAACTGAGATTAAACAAAAGGCAAGCCGTTTATTTGGCTTGACAAAATGTGAACACAAAAACAAACCAAGAGCGAACTGTGAGAAAACTAAATAAGTATGAAAACTGCAACAAGAGACATGGACATGGAACTGAACAGGTACATGTGACTATGGAACTATGAAATAAACTGAACATGAACCTGATCCTGATTAGTAAGAACTCTGAGACATGATGTGGCTGGACATGAAACCAAACAGACGACCTGACAAAGACTGAAAGAAAACAGACTAAATACACACCGGTGGTGATCAGGGGAAATGGAAACACATGGGCAAACCAGCTGACTGGAATGACACCATAGGGAAAAGTAACACCAAACACGATGAACATAGAAACATGACTTTCAAATTAAAACAGGAACAATGGAACACAGGCATGACATGAGCTTGACAACACAGGACACGCAGACATGACACGTGACAGGTTAGAGGAGACTTAAACACGGTGGTGATGAAATAAAGAATCAGAATCAGAAATCAGAAAGGGTTTTTATTGCCAAATGTTGAGCAGGTTTACAACATTAGGAAATTGCTGCGGTGCTTAGTGCAAACATACTGTCATATAACGCTTAAATAGACATAAAAATAAAAAAGTGCTAAGTAGATAGATATATACATGAGTGCAGGTGGTGATCAGTGCCAAACATGGAATGATGCAGTAAACACAGCGTAGGGTCATGTGTTAGTGGTGGGAACAGTCATATGGTTATTGTTCATGAGTCCAACAGCAGAGGGGAAGAAACTGTTCTTATGGCGAGAGGTTTTGGTGCGAATGGACCGGAGGAAGGGATCTAATAAACAAAGAACTATAACTGAACAACGGAGCTTAAGATGACTAAAGGAACTTAAACATAAACAATGAATATCTAAATACAGGGAAACTCAAAACACTGGGTCACATGACCCAGGACTGTGACAACACCTATTTCCCCATTGCATCTTTTTCTTCCACAACAATCTCTACTCCTAGCAGTAAGTTGTCTGCAGTCAATATAGCCACCATCCTGCATTGTGTGCTAAGTAACAATACAGACCACTTTGCCAAGACAACTATTTCATTTCTACCAGGCGTAGAGACAGGCCTGGCCAAACCAAGGATAGGGCTGGAAGCTGCTACAACTGTGGCAGATGTGGACACTGGGCAGGGGATTGCACAGAAAGGACAAAGGGCAGGAGGGATGATGACCATCTGAAGTGTTGTAAGTGCAAAATGTACGTGACAACAAAAACAGTGTACATAGACCCACGCGATGTCCTGAACGATTAATTACCGAGTATTTCTCTGTAAATGTCCTTTTTCTCCATGCCTAATTAGGCATGTAGGCAGTGTAGGAAGGAGCACTACCGCAGGTCATTCTTACCAGCAGCTGTCAGACTCTATAACACAGTTTAACATGGTTATCTCACTCATCAGCTTGTTTGTTCACTGTACATTTCACCAGAATCATTCACCCCACCCCCCACACACACTTGTGTGCATATCTCTGTACAATTTTTATACATATTTCTGTACATTGTTATCTGCATATACAAATTTCAGTTGCTTATGTATAAAGGACCACTTTGTTTCTTCCTTCTATATTCCCCTTGCTACAAGAGCTGTGTAACACCCAAATTTCTCATTCGTGGGATAATAAAGGTTTATTCTATTCTATTTTATTCTATGAGTAATGGGCAAAGCAGGGCTTTGTGAAACAGGTAAACATTCAATGCTTTTGTGTAAAACTCTAATTCTGTTTTGGTCATCTTATTCACAATAAATCAATTTATATTCTTTGTGGTGGCGAATTATGTAACAGTTTTAACTGTTGAACATGAGGAAAGAAACCTAGAAAGCAGACCGCATCAGAGCTGAAAACTACACTATAAGTTTACAGCACAGTGTTGGCCTCCCTCTCTCTGCTGAGATGAGTCAGTGGAGCTCATTCTGTGTTTTATCCTCACTTTCTCTCATCTATATGACAGCAATTATTCAAATAAGATATTTGTGCATTGTTTATATAATGATTAAATAAAAATATAAATAATATACAATATTAATTTGATTACACTTGGAATTATGGTGATTAAGTTATTATTGTTAAAATGTGTGTAATGAATAGAAGCAGAGGTATCAAACATTCATTCAGTAATTACAGGGCCCAGCACAAATGACTCTGCTTGTACACATATTATATAATTCCCTGCTCTCCCCTGCAGGCGGTCTGTCCTCCAAGTTCAGGTCCTCTACCAGAGGCCTGGGAGCTTAAGTCCTGTGTAGTATCTTAGCTGTTCCTAGGATTGCTCTTGTGGACAGAGATATCCAATGTTGGATCTGCTGGAGCCACTTGCCCAGCTTGGGTGTCACTGCACCGATTGCTCCGATTACCAGTGTCAGTGTGGATGTTGGATATCGAAGATTCCATAGGTCACTCATCATATTCATGTAACCCCTTCTGCTGGGGTTACTTGCGTAGTAGCACTCCAACAGTGCGCTATTTTTGTCTCTTGCCCACCGACACCTTCTTGTTCCAGTAGCCCACTTCTCATCAGTCAGTCAGTTTTTGGTGACTGACAATTTAAAAGAAAAAAATTGTAGATTAGATTAATTTTCTTTATTACAATCAACAGAGATTGCTGAATCACCCTCGGGATCTAGTGAAGGGGCTCTCTGAACAGCTACATGCAACTTCTCTGATGACTTAGCAGAATAGTATGGCATTAGATAATGTTTCTGGCAGCAAAGGGTGGCTTATGCAGGATGTTCGAGGCTAGTTGTTGCTCATTCATCCCTGCACCTGATGGCACTGTGATTCGAGCATTAGAGTAAATCACTACCCTTGCTGATGAATTTACTGAGCATTGATGGCTAAGTGACCCACTCAAAACTTCTATGGAACAGTTGGTGGAGTGGCTTTGTGTCTTCGGGATATGATAGAAAAATTAATACAATTATGCATCACTGTCCAAATTAAAGCTATACAACACTTTACAGCAAGCTGAAGAAATGTAACCATCATCACTGAGGCCACTCACACACGGTCTCTACACTCAGACCAAGTCCTTTTCCACTTATTCCAAGGACTTTCTAACCTGTTCTTCTAATGTGTGCCTTTGTCTTCTTTTGTTTATATTTCTCTTATTTTGTATATATTCCTTCCGTCTATATATATCTCTTATGTTTATATTTTTTTTATGTATATATCCTGTTTAATATTATTCCTGCTATCTTACTATTTATATTTTATAGCCTCACAGTTGGTGTGGAGCACCTGAAATTTCTTCGTACAATGACAATAACCAACTATTCTATTCTATTGCTATTGATTGATTGATTGATTGATTGATCATACTTTAGTCATCCCGAGGGAAATTGGATTAAGGCTGCCAGCCGTGCCAGCGGCGTCTTGTAGAACACAGTGCGGATTTTCTACAATTGGAACAATAATGTAGTTAATGATATCGCTGGCTCAGCCAGCTCACATACAGTACTCTACATTTTTTATGTTGATCACAATTTTACATTCACTAGACTAGACAGTGCTTGTTATCAGTGAAAAAGTACAAGTAAATAAATAAGATAAGATAACCTTTATTAGTCCCACATGTGGGAAATTTGTTTTGTCACAGCAGGAAGTGGACAGTGCAAAAGTTATATAGCAAAATTAGAATACAATAAGAATAAAATACTGTACACAACTGTACAGAATAGAATAAAATAAAATACTATATACAGTAGAATAAATAGAATAAAATATACAATAGGATAAATATAGAATGCAATTCCTTTATAGAACTGAGTAAAAATGCAACTATGTCAAAAAAAGAATATTGCACTTAATATTATTGCACATGTGTGGATGTGTGTGTTTGATCAGTTGAAGTCTTTATTGTGGAGTCTGACAGCAGTGGGGAGGAAAGACCTGCGAAATCTCTCCGTCCCACACCGTGGGTGCCACAGCCACTGAAGGAGCTGCTCAGTGCTGTCACAGTCTCCTGCATGGGGTGGGAGATGTTGTCCAACAGGGATGACAGCTTAGCCACCATTCTCCTGTCACTCACCACCTCCACTGGGTCCAGAGGGCATCCTAGAACAGAGCTGGCCCTTCTAATCAGCCTGTTCAGTCTCTTCCTGTCCCCGGCAGAGATGTTGCCACCCCAGCAGACCGTAAAAGATGGCTGAGGCCACCACAGAGTCATAGAAGGTCTTCAGGAGTGGGCCCTCCACTCCAAACAACCTGAGTCTCCGCAGCAGGTACAGCCTGCTCTGCCCTTTCCTGTAGAGGGCATCTGAGTTATGAGTCCAGTCCAGTTTGTTGTTCAGATGAACACCAAGGTACCTGTAGCTGTCCACAGCCTCAATGTCCATACCTTGGATGTTCAGTGGTTGCAGTGGAGGATGTTTGTGCCTGCGGAAGTCTACCACCAGCTCCTTGGTTTTACTGGTGTTGATCTGGAGGTAGTTCAGCTGGCACCAGTCCACAAAGTCTTGGGTTAGTCCTCTGTACTCCTTGTCGTCCCCATCAGTGATGAGGCCGACTATTGCAGAGTCATCAGAGAACTTCTGCAGGAAGCACTGGGTGGAGTTGTGGGAGAAGTCTGCAGTGTAGATGGTGAAGAGGAACGGAGCCAGAACCGTTCCCTGTGGGGCCCCCGTACGGCAGACAACCCTGTCCGACACACAGCCCTGAGTCCTCACATACTGTGGTCGGTCGGTGAGGTAGTCCAAAATCCAGGTAGTGAGGTGATGGTCCACTCCTGAGTTCTCCAGCTTGTCCTTCAGAACCGAGGGAAGAATAGTGTTGAAGGCACTGGAAAAATCAAAGAACATGATTCTCACAGTGCTCCCAGTGGTCTCCAGGTGAGCAATGGAACGATGTAGGAGGTGAATGACGGCATCATCCGCTCCAATCCCAGGCTGGTAGGCAAACTGAAGTGGGTCCAGTGATGAGCTCACCAGGCGCCGAAGCTGAGCCAGGACCAACCGCTCCAGGGTCTTCATCAGGTAAATACAAGTTGTATAAAT
The DNA here is from genome assembly GCF_013358895.1 of Oreochromis aureus. Lineage (NCBI taxonomy): Eukaryota > Metazoa > Chordata > Actinopteri > Cichliformes > Cichlidae > Oreochromis > Oreochromis aureus. The sequence continues at coordinate 41,835,334 of NC_052955.1, forward strand.
ACAAGTTAAAATACTTTCTAATTACTTTATATTTACTATAGCAAGATGTGTGCCTGTAAAAAGGGCCAATGGTGGGAAATAATCAAGTGATAATAAAGTTGAGTATATAATTGAGAATAACACATCAGAAAAGAGGAAAATAGATCAGGTGGTAGTCACAGTTGTTGCTGGCATAATTTACCTTCAGCCCAAAGATGAAGCAGTGCAACTACGCAGGCGGATCTGGGAGAGAAGATCCGGACTAAGATAAGGGAGAGGAGACGTGCCCTGATGGCTTGCCTTTTTAACTCAGTATATTTTTAAAATTAATGGACTGATGTTTAGGCCAGCACGGTGGAATAATGGTTAACATGTCTGCCTCACAACTTTGCCTCCCAGTAAAGAGGCTCTCATTGGCCACCCACCACTTTCTCCAGGTTACTCCCATAATCCAAAGATAGGAACTTAGTGGGGTTAGGTTGATTGGTGAGCCTAAACCGCCTGTAGGCATGAATGTTAGTGTGAATGGTTCTCTGTCTCTCTGTGTCAGCCCTGTGGCAGACCTTATTTTAATTTAATAACATTTTTTTGGCCTTTATTGATAGGGACAGTGAAGAACTGACAGGAAAGCAGAGGGAGACAGAGGAGAAGACATGTAGCAACGGGCCGTGGGTCCAACTCAAGCCTGGGGGTGCTGCTCTCAGCCATACGGCATGTGGGCGCTCGCTCAACACAGTGAGCTAAACCAGCGTCCAGCCCTGTGGCAGACAGGGTCCATGGCATACCTTGTGTCTTGTCCAGTGGTAGCTGGGAAAGACTCTAGCCACCTGGAAGCACCTGTGAGTCACACATACAGGTTTGACATGGAATTCTGTGCTGAGACAATACTTTTAAAATCAGTCCTGCTTCCTTAAGACAATTTTATTAGCAGAGGTGGGAAGTAAGAAAGAACAAATACTTTGTTACTGTACTTAAGTACAATTTTGAGATATCTCTACTTTACTTTTTACTTTAGTCCCTACATTTTTAAACAGATATCTGTACTTTCTACTCCTTACATTTTCAAAATAGGCTCATTACATTTGGTTTAAAGACATTTGAGGAGACTTACTTATTTTTCACTCTGGGTCTTCAAACATCAAACCAATTTGAATGTAAACAATAATGCATGAAAGACAATACTGTTGGCACATTAATCACATAAAAAGATATAAAGGAGGCAAGACTGTTTGCCATAGTCACAGGTTACAGTGGGACGGTGTTTTTTTGATGTCCTTAATTTGTGGTCACTAGTCCTACAGAAGAAGGGTGAATATAAAGTGAGCATTATTTTTTGTGAGCAATGTTTCTACCAGCTCAACAAACACACAACTGTTGCTATGCAGCTTGTCACACTGCGTATCTGCTAGCGAAAGGTTCAGCTACTGTATTTTACACAGAGAGAAAGGAAAGAGAGCAAAGTTCACTAAGTTCTAAGTTCAGTATGTGTGACATTGTTTTTTTATATCGTTAAACATTCTGCAAACCAAACTGAGGCAGTAACTGTGCAGCTCTGCAGTTTAGTGCAGGATAAACAGGTTAAACTTTATGTAACCTGTTTATGCTGTCTTTATGTTAGACATGCAGTTGATGGATTTCATTGAATAAATCTCAGCATCATCAGCTTAACTTTAAATTCATCTCTGCTACCCTTTACATTGCCTAACTCTGAACATTTGTGTGTGCTTGTGTGACGGACTGTACAAAGAGGAGTGTGTGCGTGTAACCCCCCAGCCCTTGTAACAGTTGCTGTTGTAATGCAGTGTATCACCACATGGCGGCGCCTTCTGTCTCATGACTGGTGTGTCACCCCCTTTTTGTTCTTCTTCGTACTCTCCCTGTAATGGATGCTCCCGTGTGTACGCGGACTAGTGTGCTCGTTAGTAATGTGTGGTAGAGGTGACACTTTTATTTTTGATATTGTAAATAAATGAGTACTTTTGGAAAGTCAGAAGCTGTTGCTCATTCGCTATCCACCTGCACACCTCCGCGGCTGGCTTCATCTCCACCGCATGTTACAACTGGCGCCCGAACTTTTTTCCCTTGGACTTCAGACGATTTTTGTATCCCGCCGGGGATTCTTCTCTTCTAGCACGTGAACTGTCTCGGAAATCTTCTCACTTTTGCGGACGCTCGGCCGTTTTCCCCAGCCGTGGCCGCAGCCTCAGCTCAGGTGGGACCCGACTAATTTCTGGATACCGCGGTGTGCCGCTGCTCCGCTTGGAAAAAAGAAAAAGAGAGAAGCTGACTCCGCGTCGCGAATGGACTCTGTGGATCTGTTATTTGGACATGCTGTTGTTTTCGTCTTCTAAGGATTAATTCTTCTGTGGGGAGCCTGAAAATGAACATTTCTGCTGGCTTTTCATTCCCCTTTCCCTCTGCTGAGACTAGACGGACTGTAGCACGTGTAAGTGATAACTTGGCCGACTACAACTGTTAGTGCTGGTCTTCGGCTCAGTATAATGAAACGATTTAAAACTAATCTTGCATTGAGCTCTAGTGTTGCAGACATGCTATTGTAATAACATGGTTGTGATCACTTCAGTCTAATTTTAGTTGTTGGGTGACGTTTTCATATGTGGTTTTTCCAAATTTAGTCTTGAACGGCATTTTTGCAGTTTTGTCTTTGTAGTCTGACCTAACTGACTCTTTTACTGTGATATAAATGACTGTGCTGTGCGCTGGAGCGGCTTAATTTTTTTGAAATCGCAATTGCACACTACCCAGATGACTCTGACTCAGACATGGAACTTACCTCATTACCAATGTGCCAGATAGTTGACAATGTAACTCCTAGCCTTAGCCAACAAGTGGTGGAATTAAGAACTGAGGTGAATAGGCTTAGTGACTGTTTACGTGACTCACTGAACATACAGCAGAGTTTACTGAAGCAGTGGGACCAACTCACAACGGGGAACTCTCCCCCTCCTGCAGTCCCACAGTCTCCTGTTTTCCCGATGGCCACATCGACCCCTCATGTTCCTGCGAGGGACAAAACTGAACCCACCAACAGTACCAATCCGTTCCTGCCCAGCAACCCATTTCAACCTACAAATCCTTTCCTCCCATCTCACTCACTCGAGCTCAGCAGCACTTCCAGAGTGATTGCGGCAGCTTTACATCACGCCAAACTGGAGCCTCCTGTGTATGCTGGGGATGACAAAGTGCAACCTGAGGACTGGTTAAATACAGTTGGCACATACAAAGCCTCATTGAACCTAACTGATGGGCAATTGCTAAACGAACTGCCACACTTTCTTGCAAAAGAGCCCGGGAAATGGTTCAAGGCATTGAGCTCCCACATCACGTCATGGGCTCAATTCTGTCAGCTGTTTAAGACAGTTTTTCTGCCCTCCGACAGCCAAGAACGCATCCTGAGAGGGATATTGGATCGTGTTCAGGCTCAGGACGAACCACTCCCAACCTTTGTTGCCCACATGTTGAGTGAGTTTGATAAACTGAAGAGCCCTCCACCTGAAGAAGACAGAATCGACCTAATTAGTAAACATGCTCTTGAAAAATACAGAGTTGCCCTGTATGGCGCTAATGTCACTTCTGTAATGGACCTGCTGCTGCGTGCTCATGAGCTTTACTCAGTGCTTGGACCGCATAGACCACAGCCTCCTTCATGTGGCAAAGAAAACTATAAGCCTGAACCTTACTGCTTCAAATGCTCTCAGCCAGGGTTCACTACACGCACCTGCCCAAACTGTAACACCCAACCTCATTTGCCACAGCGACCCTCAAACTCCGCTAGGCATGGCCCGGTCCAGCCATTGCCGGCGCCTGGCCCCTCTGACCCAGGCCACGAAAGGTTGGAATTAAGCAGCACTGCATCCCAGCTGCAATACAAGCAGTCGGGAAACTCCATGGGGGGGGGGACATTTCACAGAGGCCAGCCTTCCCCCAGTTACTAACGGAGCCTCACATGCCCCATTCACTGCAGGGTGGACACAGTCTTGGACACTTGGAAGACAATTTTTCACAAGTCCACTGGAATACCCCACTAAGAACGAAAGTGAACTTCAATGCTTCATCTGTGGATGCTACCCTCGACACGGGCGCTTCCCTCTCAGCTGTACGACCAGATCTCATTCAAGTAAATGACTCTTACCCTAGAAACACAAGTGAGTGGAATGTTCCTGCAGTTAACCTCGCCAATAATGCTCCCTGCATCCCTGAGGGTGTTATTTGGCTCAATATTGGATTCATGAACAAGAACTTTTACCAGCGTTTGGCAATAATACCAGATTTGTCTTCTCCTTTCATTCTGGGAATGGATTTTATGGCAAGAGCTTCTGTTTCTATTCACATTCCCACTAGAACAGTCTGCATTGAGGACATCCCCTGCCCACTCGCAGACGATGAAGAGGACCTTCCAAATGATTACTCGCATTCGCCTGGAACACTGATGTCTTTGGACTTGATTCGCTCAGACTTAACAGCCAAACTGTCTGAAGCAAGTCTCTCAGAGAGCGACAAGGATGCTTTACTCAATCTGCTCAGCAAGTTTAGCTCCTTGTTTGATGGTCATCTTGGTCGAACGGCTCTCACTGAGCATGCCATAGAGACTGGCAATGCAACACCTGTCAATCTCCCACCCTATCGCACGTCACCTGCTAAGAAACGTGTGATTGAAGAACAAGTGCAACAAATGTTGAAGGACAACATCATTGAACCTTCCACAAGCCCTTGGGCAGCTCCTGTGGTCATTGTCAATAGAGCGGCCGCGGAACCAAGGTTTTGTGTGGACTTTCGAGGGCTCAACCAAGTTGCCCGAAAAGACTCTTATCCCCTGCCTTGTGTGGATGAGTCTTTGGACTTTCTGGCACGGGGAAAGTTTGTCACAACATTGGACTTAGCGCAAGGCTATTGGCAGGTTGCTGTAGCAGAAGACTCCAAGCCTAAAACTGCCTTCATCTCTCACTGTGGTCTCTTCCAGTTCCGGGTGCTGCCCTTTGGGCTCTGCAACGCACCTGCAACTTTTCAGAGGCTCATGAACTCTGTGCTTGCTGGCCTCATTTACAAAACGTGCGCAGTCTACCTGGATGACATTGTTATTGCCTCACCTACCTTTGAACAGCACTTGGTGGATCTTGAGGAGGTGCTGGGCAGACTCCAGGCTGCTGGCTTGTCCTTGAAGCTCAAAAAGTGTCAATTCTGCCTGGATGAATTCACCTTTCTCGGGTACCGCATCACATCATCAGGTGTTAAACCCGATCCAGACAAAGTAAAGGCGGTCAAGGAGTTTGATACCCCAACCTCGGTGAAACACGTCCGTCAGTTCCTTGGCTTGACTGGCTATTATCGGCGCTTCATTCAGAATTATGCCCGCCATGCTGAACCTCTTCACGCCATCACCAGAAAGGACAATGCTTTCCACTGGGACGACAGCTGTCAAAGAGCCATGGACACTTTGAAAGACCATGTCACATCAGCCCCGATCCTGTCATTTCCGGACTTCGACCGTCCCTTTTCCATTCACGCATGATGCATGTGACATTGGTCTTGGGGCAGCATTGATGCAAAAGGATGACAAGAGTCGTGAGTATGTTGTGGCTTTTGCTAGTCGCTCCCTTCACAAAGCTGAACTCCCCTACTGCACTTCGGAGAAGGAGTGCCTTGCTGTGATATGGGCCCTGGAACACTTCCGCCCATACGTTGAAGGTGTTCATGTTACTATCTTCACTGACCACAACAGTCTCAGGTGGCTCATGTCTCGTCAAAACCCAACGGGCCGACTAGCCCGCTGGTCACTTCGTTGCAGGACTTTGATTTCACAATAGTGCACAAACCTGGTGCACAAAACAAAGTTCCCGACGCACTGTCACGCCACCCTTTGCCTCTGACCTCTGACAGGCCGACAGATCTTTTACCAGATCATGCTGTCATGGGCAGCCTGGACATTCGTACTCTGCCCCCCGTCATTCTGGCTGACCGTTCACAATTGAGACAGCTGCAGCTGGATGATCACGTCCACAGGTCCACTCCTCAGAGACATTGAAGCAGACTCTCTGAACAGCTCAGACAGTGCCACCTTGTTGCAGTATGTTGTGTATGACTCTCTTTTGTATTACAGAGACCCCAAGTCCACATGTGCTTTGCACCCTTTGAAAGAGCTGAAACTGTTCGCCCCTACTTCCATGAGAGGCACCTTGCTGGACTATTACCACGACCACCCCACAGCAGATCACTTGGGTGTTTCTAAGACACTGGCTAGACTGCGCTTTAGGTTCTTTTGGCCCAAGATGGCTGCTGATGTGAAGTGCTATGTGACTTCATGCTCAGTGTGCCAACTCACCGAGCCAAGTCAGAAAAAAGCAGCCGGTCTTATGGTTCCCATTGTCCCCCAGAAACCCTGGGAGTATGTTGGTGTGGATTTTGTTGGACCACTGCCCCGCACCCCCGCTGGTAATGCATATTTGATCATGTTTGTTGACTATTTGACTAAATGGGTCGAAGCCAGTGCTGTCAAAGAAGCTACATCTCAGGTAGCAGCTGGTAAATTTGTCACTGACATTTTTGCTAGACATGGTACACCCACCTACCTGATTTCTGACAGAGGGTCTCCTTTTGTGAGTGAGCTTTTTGAACATGTTGTTTCTGCCTTAGGGTCGGTGCACAGACTAACTACGGCTTATCACCCTCAGACGAATGCTACTGAACGTGTCAAATGGACTCTGAAAACTGCAATCCGCGCTTATGTAGGTGATAAACACACATCATGGGACAAGTTTCTCCCTCAGATTTGCTTTGCTCTGCGTACCGCCCCCCATGACAGTACAGGTATGACTCCTGCCATGATGCTTTATGGTCGTGAGTTAGACACCCCGCTTGACCTTATCACTCAGCCTTCTACAGCAGGTGTTGATGAACCGGGTGTACCTTACCCTGAGACTCTGAGAGCCTCCCTACAGGAAGCTCACGACCACGCCAAAGCAGCTCTGGACTATAGCCATGACAGACAAAAACATTACTATGACTTGAGACATTGACATGCCACGTTTCGTGTTGGTGACCTTGTGAGAGTTAAGACGCACCCCAGGTCAGACGCTCAGTCTAACTTTACTGCTAAACTTGCACCACTGTTTGAGGGACCATTGTGTGTATCTCAGAGACACAGTGATGTTAATTACAGGCTCGCTTGGGTGGACTCCGGTGTGGATGCAGGTGTTTATCATGTTGTGAACATGCAACCGTTCCATACCTGGGACTCTCTCACTTCCAAAGAACATTCTGTTTCATCTCCTGCTGGGAGAGAGATCACAGGGAACTCTGAGTCTCAGGCCCACCCTGGCCCCCCTGCTGTCACTGACATTGACTCTGAGCCATTCCCCTTTGATTTACCGGACATTGACTCTTCTTCTGGTGTGGGCGCTGTTTCAGACAGTCTTTCACCCAGATCTGTTCAGCACCCAGCTGCTGGTGGACATTACAATCTCAGGCCCAGATGTTGCCCCAGAATTACGTCTGGCTGGAACAACAAAAGATGGACTAATGATTTTCACACAACCAGGCTTGATCTGAAGTGAAATGTTTTGGTTAAACCTGTTTGATGCTATCTTGTTGCATTGCTATTTTGAGTCATGATATGTAGATGTTTCTGTTTGCTCTACTTAATCCAGTTTTATGGCTCTTTAGTGCGTTAAGGTTCATTCTTGACATTTACTAAAAAAAAGAAAACTGATTTTCCACTGTACATATTCATCCTATTTTCCCCAGATTCATTTTTAAATGGTCTTTTGCCCTGTGTGTGTGCCGATCTTAACTATAACCTCTATGTATAGGGTTCTGTTAGGTGTGGTGTGTGCTTTTTCAGCTGTGTACGGCTGAGGACAGCCTTTCTCACCAGGGGGACTATGTAACAGTTGCTGTTGTAATGCAGTGTATCACCACATGGCGGCGCCTTCTGTCTCATGACTGGTGTGTCACCCCTTTTTCTTCTTCTTCGTACTCTCCTGTAATGGATGCTCCCGTGTGTGCGCGGACTAGTGTGCTCGTTAGTAATGTGTGGTAGAGGTGACACTTTTATTTTTGATATTGTAAATAAATGAGTACTTTTGGAAAGTCAGAAGCTGTTGCTCATTCGCTATCCACCTGCACACCTCCGCGGCTGGCTTCATCTCCACCGCACGTTACACCCTGCAACGCTCCCCTTGATCACTGTTTATATGTATATCTAATGCGGTGTTGTAAATAAATTCCCCTTTTGATTGCACAGCTCTGGGTCGTGCCAAATCCTGCATGACTTGAGGGTTTAAGGTAGTTATAAAAATAGAGGTAAGTTTTAAAAACATATTTTGCATGGAAAAATGTAAATGTCTTGAACCAATTTATTTGTTTTTGCCTGGGAAACGGGAAATAGTTGCAGTGATTCATTAAAATATGCAAACATACATGGAAATACAGTATAAGACAAAATCAGAGTTTGTCCACTTCTAATTACTATGAAACTCAATATTTGTCCTGAGAACCTTTATTCTTCGGCCTGAACTTTCTGAGGTGGCTTTCGGCTCGACTTTGTCAAACTCAACATTTTTCCACAGTTTTTGTGTGCTCAAACTGTGAAATGTACACATTTAATTTTGATTCACAACTTTTAGCACTTAAATTCACCCCATCACAGACAACCGGTTCTCACTCCCGACTCGTAAAATACTGACGATTTGTCGCGTCCCTAAACTTCTCATGCTGACGCAAAAGGTACCCTTCCACGTTTTTATGAAACGTTGTGGGTTGTCAATTCATTCCAATATAAACCCGCTCGCAGCGATAAGAGGCGCTTCGAGCAGAGGCTCCAGCCATCCATTTACTCCAATAATAACCCCGTCACGGCGAAACATGACGCCGTGAAGTACAATCTAACTGGAGAACCAAGCACCCTCTCCCCGGACGTGTTTTTCTCCCTAATTTAAGGCTTTCTTTTAATGACATCGTTAACATTTCTCAACAAAAACAAATGAAAGTATCACTGATAATTCAACAATAAAATCGCTTCATGCTGTGGCCATCACACGGTGTTTTCCAAAGTGATTCACGATCTGAAAGTGTGCTGATTTAACGTACATAATCCTTTGTAAGGTTTATTATTTTCATTTCACACGTAAAACACATTTATAGATTCATTCACCACTCCTGTTAGTTTGGGATGCGCTCGGCTCCAACCAATCAGACTAATTTACGCTAACGGTGCACTAATCCCGTAACTGCACACTACCCATAATCCTCAACCGCCGTTGCTATGGAAATGAAGATAATCAACCGCTTGGTGCTACCCGTTATTCCTTTATTTATTCTAAAATAATAACCAGCAATAATTATCATCATAATACGAAAGTAAACTGGCCCAGTGTTTAATTATGTAATTACAAATTGCAAATTTTATTTTTTTTATTTTATTTTATTTTTTTTTTACAAATTGCAATATTTATCTACAGTGCGCCTTTAGCGACACGTCAACAGATCTTAAGCAAGGCGATTGGATGGTTTTTAATGCAATGCATCTTGGGAGTCGTAGTAAATGTATCTTTCAAGTCAAGGTCCTGCAGCGAATTTTTCGACTCGACATGAGGCAGATCCTAGCTAAGTAAGTTGTGATAAACTGTGGGTAATTTGCATGTTCACTGAAATATTAATCAGCTGATATTAAACTTGAAATGTCTTCACAGAGCAGTCTGTGTACCAAGAGAACTACTTCTGCAAAAGTTTATTTAATTTTTTCTTTTGTAATGTATTCTCATGTGTAAAACACTAGCTTGGCCACCCAGCTAATCTTAGTACTGCTCTATTTTAGCAATGTATCTTTTCTGTAATTAATTCAGTTTTTTTTAACCCTATTCTAGTAATTAACTCAATATTAACGACTTTAATCTCGTAATTGATTTTTTTTCTAAATATGGTGTAATACTGCCTCGTAATATTAGTTATTTCTTTGGTCAGAAATTATTTTTGTAATCATTTCACCAAAACAGACCTGAAATAATCCCTACATGTTCCATTTTCATTTGCAGAAATGACAAAGCGAAAAACCAAACCATGCCCTTCCTGTCAGGCTCCAAACACCTGCAACAGGAAGACATGCAGTGGATGCCTGGGCAGCCTGAACGTAAAGGAGGGATTGAAAAAAAACAAGAACAGTTTAAAAACAGCAACTGGGCTGCCTCTGTTAAAAAAAACCAGAAATGCGAGCAGGGTGGTTACTTCAGCCCAGTTGTCAGTGAGTTTAAAAGTTCTGATCTAATAAGTGGTTGGTCTGCTAGACAATTCTTTATTCATCACAGTTGTCAGTGTTTTCTTGTATATCATGAAATAAGAAACTAACAAGACATGTATATACACATAAAATATGAAAAAGTTATTCACATCAGAATAACATCATCACACTAAAGACATCAAACTAGAAAAAACTTCAACTATTTTTATTTAAGCTACTTCTGATTTTTAATTTAATCGGCTATTAACTGAGAGACAAAACATTTCAAGATGGATTTTTATGATACATTTACAGGTTTGGTCACCATAAATACTTTTTAACTATCTACAACAATAAAACAACAAAGATGTGAAACTTAAAGGTTTGTTATACATCAATTTGCTTACATGAAAGACTGGCTGCATATGTTTTTCTTTGTTGTTCTTGCAGGTTTCAAAACTACATGCCCTGGGCTACCAGCCAATTCTGTTTCTTGGACAGTTTGACCGTTAGGGTCGTATAGTAGGGGGCGTGATCACTCACATCGAACCAGCGGAAGGTGCTGCACGTGACATCCTCATTAAGATGAGGAAACTTTATAAACACCTTCTGAGAAGTAAGATATGCTTTGTCCATTATCTGTAACCAGGTATCCTTATCAGGTAGCCTATCCTAGCTGTCTTTGGGTGATACTCATGGTACACCCTAGATAAGTAGGCAGATCACCACGGGGTACATACAGACAAACAAGATGGTGAGGATGAGGATAGTTAACAGTCACCAGCTATTCTATTCTATTCTATTCTATTCTATTCTACTCTACTCTACTCTACTCTATTCTGTTCTATTCTATTGTATTATTCAGCCAAGGTTCAGACCAGTAACCTTCTTGCTGTGAGGTGACAGCTGCCCTACATGTCCTGTGGCTAACATGAAAATAGTGTTATATATGCCTTATTACCTCCCCATGTGGCATTCACATCACCAAAGCTAGCCATACTGAACCTCTGGTGTTACCCACCTTAACAATTTTGTATGTGTGTGTGTGTGTGTGTATAGTATGGTCTTTCACACTCATGTATATACAAATGTAATTGTAAAAATCTTCACGAAAACCAGACCTGATAATTCTCTTCGAGACTTTCTAGTATAACAAATGTTATATAATGTTACCAATATGAACACCAAGATTCTTAAATAACTTATATACTTCTTAAGAGGTTACCTGATTACCTCCCTGAGGTAGTTAGCATCACCATTGTACAAAACTCTTAAGTCACAGTACTAGGTTGAAGTGTCAAATGTTATGCACTACAAAGTCAGGAAAGTAGTGTCATCAGAGGAAAAAAGTCATTAGCTATCTGGATTTATAGTCACACTCATTAATTTATTAATGTACAATGTAGAAAAGCACTACAGATGTCACACTACCCTAGAGGGCACTTGTACTGAATGATTTGGGTCAGTGAGGGTGTGAGATAACTTATTTGATGGCAATATTTACAAGTTGTAACTTTAGTAAAAACCTAACTGAAAACATGCAAATAGCTACTTATTATGTGTTTATGTGTACTGTACATTTTTTCAACCCATTTTAATGAATATTTAATATTTAAAATTTTGCAGAATTACAAGCTTCACCTCCTGCTAAAAGTTCTACACCAGCAGCTGGACCATCCTCTGCTGACACTGTCAATACTGGACCAGTCCCAGACCCAGAGGCTCTAAATGAGGAATTTATTCTTCATTTGCTTGTTAGCCACAATGTAAGCAATGTCGCTTTGCTGACATGCACTAGATGCTGGCAGTACAAGCATTGTAGTGGTTCTTATGTTTTTGTAAACTAATTGTATAATATATCGAGCCATTCAATAGTACACAAATGTTTATAAGCTCCTTTTTGTATGCAACTTGCATGTCTCCATCCATCCATCCATCTTCATCCGCTTTATCCGAGGCCGGGTCGCGGGGGCAGCAGCCTAAGCAGAGAAGCCCAGACCTCCCTCTCCCCAGCCACCTCCTCCAGCTTATCCGGGGGAATACCAAGGCGTTCCCAGGCCAGCCGAGAGATATAATCTCTCCAGCGTGTCCTGGGTCTGCCCCGGGGCCTCCTCCCGGTGGGACATGCCTGGAACACCTCACCCAGGAGGCGCCCAGGTGGCATCCTTGTCAGATGCCCGAACCACCTCAACTGGCTCCTTTCGATGTGGAGGAGCAGCGGCTCTACTCTGAGCCCCTCCCGGATGGCCGAACTTCTCACCCTATCTCTAAGGGAGAGGCCAGCCACCCTTCGGAGGAAGCTCATTTCTGCCGCTTGTATCCGCGATCTCGTTCTTTCGGTCACTACCCACAGCTCGTGGCCATAGGTGAGGGTAGGGACGTAGATCGACCGGTAAATTGAGAGCTTCGCTTTCACACTCAGCTCCCTCTTCACCACGACGGACCGGTGCAGCGTCCGCATCACTGCAGCCGCAGCACCAATCAGTCTGTCGATCTCCGGCTCCTTCTCCCATCACTCGCGAACAAGACCCGAGATACTTGAACTCCTCCACTTGGGGCAGGAACTCATCCCCGACCCGGAGTGGGCACTCCACCCTTTTCCGGCTGAGAACCATGGCCTCAGATTTGGAGGTGCTGATCCTCATTCCCGCTGCTTCACACTCGGCTGCGAACCGCTCCAGTGCGAGCTGGAGGCATTCACCTGATGAAGCCAACAGAACCACATCATCCGCAAAAAGCAGAGATGAGATTCTGAGGCCACCGAAGTGAAAGCCCTCCGCCACTTGGCTGCGCCTAGAAATCCTGTCCATAAAAATTATGAACAGAACCGGTGACAAAGGGCAGCCCTGGCGGAGCCCATCACCCACCGGGAACGAGTCCGACTTATTGCTGGCAATGCGAACCAAACTCTTGCAACAGTTGTATAGGGATCGAATGGCCCGTAGCAATGGGCCAGACACCCCATACTCCCGCAACACCTCCCACAGGACACCCCGAGGGACACGGTCGAATGCCTTCTCCAAGTCCACAAAACACATGTAGACTGGTTGGGCAAACTCCCATGCACCCTCAAGTATCCTTGAAAGGATAAAGAGCTGGTCCAGTGTTCCGCGACCAGGGCGAAAACCGCATTGTTCCTCCTGTATCCGAGGTTCGACTAACGGACGAACTCTCCTTTCCAGCACCCTGGCATAGACTTTCCCAGGAGGCTGAGGAGTGTGATCCCCTGTAGTTGGAACACACCCTCCGGTCTCCCTTCTTAAAGATGGGGACCACCACCCGGTCTGCCAGTCCAGGGTACTGCCCCCTGATCTCCACGCAACATTGTAGAGGCGTGTCAACCAGGACAGCCCTACAACATCCAGAGCCTTCAGGAACTCGGGCGGACCTCATGAACACCAGGGCTCTGCCACCAAGGAGTTGTTTAACTGCCTCAGTGACCTCGCCCCGGAAATTGGCGGGTCATTCCCTCATCTCCAGACTCTGCTTCCTCCTCGGAAGACGTGTCAGTGGGATTAAGGAGGTCCTCGAAGTATTCCTTCCACCGCCCGACAATTTTCTCAGTCGACGTCAGCAGCGCTCAGCCAGCACTATACACAGTGCAGGTAGAGCACCGCTTTCCCCTCCTGAGGCGCCTGACGGTTTGCCAGAATCTCTTCGAGGCAGTCCGAAAGTCTTTTTCCATGGCCTCTCGAACTCCTCCCACACCCGAGTTTTTGCTTCAGCCACTCCCGAGCCGCATTCCGCTTGGCCTGTCGATACCTGTCGGCTGCCTCCGAGTCCCACAGGCTAACCAAGCCCGATAGGACTCCTTCTTCAGCTTGGTGGCTCCCTTCACCTCTGCTGTCCACCATTTGGTTGGGGATTACCACCACGGCAGGCACCAACCACCTTGCGGCCGCAGCTCAATGCAGCAGCCCGGCGATGGAGACGCTGAACATGGTCCATTCGGACTCAATGTCCCCAGTCTCCCTCAGAATGCTGTTGAAGCTCTGCCGGAGGTGTGAGTTGAAGATCTCGCAGACTGGGGCCTCTGCTAGAGGTTCCCAGCACACCCTCACTACGCATTTAGGTGCACCGGGTCTGTCCAGCGTCCTCCCCCGCCACCTGATCCAACTCACCACCAGGTGGTGATCAGTTGACAGCTCAGCCCCTCTCTTTACCCGAGTGTCCAGAACATATGGTCGCAGGTCTGGTGATACGATTACAAAATCGATCATCGACCTGCGGCCTAGAGCGTCCTGGTGCCACGTGCACTTATGGACACTCTTATGTTCGAACAAGGTGTTCATTATGGCCAAACTGTGATTTGCACAGAAGTCCAATAACAAAACACCACTCGGATTCAGATCAGAGAGGCCGTTCCTTCCAATCACGCCCCTCCAGGTCTCGCTGTTGTTACCCACGTGAGCATTGAAGTCTCCCAGCAGGACAACAGAGTCTCCCGATGGGGCACCTTCCAGCACCCCCCCGAGGGACTCTAAGAAGGCTGGGTACTCTGAACTGCCACTCGGCGCATAAGCGCAGATGGCAGTCAGGACCCTTTCCCGACCCTAAGGCGCAGGGAACAAACCATCTCATCCACCGGGAAAAACCCCAACGTACCGGCAGCAAGCCGAGGGGATATTAGAATACCCACCCCAGCCCGCCGCCTCTCACCAGGGGCAACTCCAGACTGAGACAGAGTCCAGCCCCTCTCTAGGAGACTGGTTCCAGAGCCCAAGCCATGCGTAGAGGTGAGCCCGACTATATCTAGCCGGTACCTCTCAACCTCACGCACTAACTCAATTCAATTCAATTCAATTTTATTTATATAGCGCCAAATCACAACAAAAGTCGCCTCAAGGCGCTTTATATTGTACATAACTCAGGCTCCTGCCCCACCAGAGAGGTGACATTCCATGTCCCTATTGCCAGTCTTGGCAGCCGGGGATCAGTCCACCAGGGCCTCTGCTCCTGGCCGCCGCCCAGCACACAATGCACCCGACCCCTATGGTGCCTCCTGCGGGTGGTGGGCCTGCGGGAGGATGGGCCCATGTCTCCTCTTCGGGCTGTGCCCGGCCGGGCCCCATGGACTAAGGCCCGGCCACCAGACGCTCGCCCTCAGGCACCCTCCCCGGGCCTGGCTCCAGGGCGGGGCCCCGGTAACCCTATCCCGGGCAGGGTAAACTGTTCCCTCGATGTTTTCTTCATAAGGGTCTTCTGAATCGCTCTTTGTCTGGTCCCTCACCCAGGACCAATTTGCCATGGGAGACCCTACCAGGGGGCGAAAGCCCCCAGACAACATAGCCCCTGGGATCCCTGGGACACACAAACCCCTCCACCACGATAAGGTAGCGATTCATTTGTTTATACCATGTTTTTCAGGAAAAAGAAGAAGTTAAAGTCAAGTGGAAGCCCTGCTCATCATGGTATGTAGTAACAACTTTGTTGGACGGGAACAGACATTCTTATTGTTGATAAATAGTTATCACCTCAATTTGAATTAATGTATTTGGACTAAAGTAGATTGGGAGCCAGAGCTTTTAGTTATCAAGCTCCTCTTCTGTGAGGAAGAGTAGGCATGAGACTTTATCCCTTTATAGAGCTTATAGTTAGGGCTGGTTCAGGTCAGCCCTTAGTTATGCTGTCATAGGACCAGATTGCTGGGGGTTAGTGTTCCCTCCCCTCTCTCTCTCTCTCGCTCTCTGTCTGTCTGTCTCTTTCAGGGTTATGCAGGCTCAGTATTGGTTGAAGATGCAGTCACATCTCCTTTTACTGAAAACTCTCCCCCTCTCCCTCACCATCTGTAAACATACATGTCTCAGTAATACAGTTCATGCATGTTACTAACTAAACTTCTTCCCTGGACTTTCTGTGCTCTCTCATCCAGCAGGTTCCGATGGATCGTGGCTGCTGCTGTGGCCCTGCTTGACGTCTACTCCATATATTATTACTCTCTGACTTGATTTGATTAATTTAGATTACAATGAAGGTGTATAAAGCATGACATGAATATAGAAGATATTTCATCCTAAAAAATTGTCATATGTCACAACCTAAATTATCCTATATTGTGTGTGTGTCTGGTTGTCGTTGTTGTTTGTTATGTTTTTCTCCTGACAGCAGCAAAGTGTGGGATGACACATGGGAAGCTGTGCAGTTTTACACACAGTAAACCAGGCACCACAGGTCGCAGAGATCGCACAGTTCACAGTTTGTAGTTCAGCATAAAAGTTCAAAATAAAATATTTACTATACATTTCAGCCAGTGTCAGTCTCTGTTTCACTCTCTAATTGTGGCTTAAATACCTAAATATTCATGAATCTGATCGATCAATAATATCTTCCCAGCACTCGATATCTCCCGTTTTGTGAGATATCTCATAGTTTACATATCAGCCAACATTATTGTCTACATCCTCACAAATATAGAAGTGACTAGTTAAAGTAAAACTGCACTGCACATAAAGTAAGTAACATCTTGTATGAGGTGATTAGGGTCAGCAGTACTGTGTATGGGAGCCTAAAGCAAAGTTAACTGCACCAGTACCAGCTTCAGAACATATTGTATATTATATGTTTCTACCTTTTTGTAATATGTCATGTTTAGATGCAGTGACAATTGCACATTTGGAGTTGTCGTCATATGTGGTTTTTATATACAGGGTATTATTAGAAATATTTTGACATTTTTTGCTATTTTTCTTGTTTGTTTGCACATTATTATTGTGTACATATTGCATATGTAACATTACTATTATTGTTAATATTATTATTAGATACCAAAGATACAATTTGATTAAGGGTTTTCCTATCATAATTTCAATAAAATTGTAATTACACACGTAAACAACAGGATCAAAATAAACTTTTAAAAAGTCTATTGATCAAATACTGATTTTCAAAGATTCTAGAGGAAAATAGAGATAAAATAATCTGAATAGTAACAGTGATCTTGGATGATGATGGAGGCTTGAATGGATTATTCTGTTTCAATCAATAGGTTCGCATCTATGACAATAATTTGTTTAACAGGTTTGTTTAGGCCTGGCAATACAGCAAATATTCACAAACTTTTGTTTTTGAAGAATGTTTATCTTTTTTGGGATGAAGCTATCTGGCAAAATGACACAGCCCTTTTAACCTCATCTGTATGTCTATCATATGGCTATGGTACTGGATTTTGGTTTGACGCATATGCAGGTTACAGCTGGGGAATGGCAGTATGTTGTGGGTTGATTTGGCATGTTCAACCACTGTTACACCAAACTCTCTCACTTATACCATGATAAAGGCCTCTTACCCAGTGTCATGGATTTTCTATACTTTTGGGGACACTGGACCAAAGTTTGAGGCAATAAGTCAGATCAAAGAAGGCAATGATTCTAAAATGGGAGTTTACTCATGTCATAATAAGAATAAGATAACCTTTATTAGTCCCACACGTGGGAAATTTGTTTTGTCACAGCAGGAAGTGGACAGTGCAAAAGTTATGAAGGAAAAATTAGAATAAAATAAAATAAGAATAAATACAGTACACAACTGTACAGAATAGAATAAAATAAAATACTATATACAGTAGAATAAAATAGAATAAAATATACAATAAGATAAGAATAGAATACAAATGCTATATACAACTGAGTAAAAATACAACGATGCCAGAAAAGATTATTGCACATTAGTGTTTTTGCACATTTGTGGATGTGTGTGTTTGATCAGTTAAAGTCTTTGTTGTGGAGTCTGACAGCAGTGGGGAGGAAAGACCTGCGAAATCTCTCCGTCCCACACCGTGGGTGCCGCAATCTCCCACTGAAGGAGCTGCTCAGTGCTGTCACAGTCTCATGCATGGGGTGGGAGATGTTGTCCAACAGGGATGACAGCTTAGCCACCATTCTCCTGTCACTCACCACCTCCACTGGGTCCAGAGGGCATCCCAGAACAGAGCTGGCCCTTGTATATATTGTATGGTCATTGTATATATCCAGGAATATGTGCCTGAGGATAGTTGTCATGAAATCAATATTAAATCAAAGTATCCTTAATTACCACAGCTGATACGAGTTCTGCATAGCTGCCTGCTGTCTCAGGACCTTTCTCCAAAAAGGACCAGGGAGCACTAACATGTTATGTTCTAAACTGATGAAGAAAATGCACATTAAACACAGTATAAACTTACTGAGTTAAGTAATGTCAAAAGGATGCCTTTAGCTCCTATTGGGTTGGTTCCTTGATCAATGCAATACAGAATCATTAATCAGGTTTGATGTAATGTCCTTAAAACGCATCAAAATGAGGCTCAGTAGTCTGTGTGGCCTCCACATGCCTGTATGACCTCCCTACAACACCTGGGCATGCTCCTGATGAAGTGGCAGATGGTCTCCTGGGGGATCTCCTCCCAGACTCCAGGACTAAAGCATCTGCCCACTCCTGGACATTTTGTGGTGCGGTTGGTGGATGGAGCGAGACATGATGTCCCAGATGTCGTCATTGGATTCAGGTCTGGGGAATGGGCGGGCCAGTCCACAGCATCAATGCCTTCGTCTTGCAGGAACTGCTGACACACTCCAGCCACATGAGGTCTAGCATTGTCTTGCATTAGGAGGAACCCGGGGCCAACCGCACCAGCATATGGTCTCACAAAGGGTCTGAGGATCTCATCTCAGTACCTAATGGCAGTCAGGCTACCTCTGCCGAACACATGGAGGGCTGTGCAGCCCCCCAAAGAAATGCCACCCCACACCATTACTGACCCACTGCCAAACCGTCATGCTGGAGGATGTTGCAGGCAGCAGAAGGTTCTCCACGGCCTCTCCAGACTCTGTCACAAGTGCTCAGTGTGAACCTGCTTTCATCTGTGAGGAGCACAGGGTGCCAGAGGCAAAGTTGCCAAACTTGGTGTTCTCTGGCAAATGCCAAACATCCTGCACGGTGTTGGGCTGTAAGCACAACCCCCACCTGTGGATGTCGGGCCCTCATACCACCCTCATGGAGTCAGTTTCTGACCATTTAAGCAGACATGTGCACATTTGTGGCCTGCTGGAGGTCATTTTGCACGGCTCTGGCCTTTCTTTCCTACCCCACAGTACCTTCCCTTATCTTTTGTTTCCTACTCTTTTACTTATTCTTTGATCACGGTTGTCTTTCTAGATAAGCAATTTAATTTGCTCTGGGGCGAGTCACTGGCTCAGGTGCATTCTGGGACTGTCAGTTCACCAGTGTGCTGGCATGCTTCTTAATAAAACACACCACTACAGCAAACATCTCAATTGTACTTGTTGATTTCTTCGACAAAACACTAAACAAAAAATTTCCTTATGAGTGTGCTGCCTGGTGCTTTTAAATTTTGTGATAATTTGAGCAGCCCAGAAAGCATTCCATGAATTAAATAATGTTATTGTATCTGAACATGTACACTAGTCATTAAATTAGATGGGAAAGAATGATTCAGGGTAAACAACTGCACCAAGGGAATTCCATTTTTCAACTCAACATGTAAAATGTCTGTTGATGATAAGCAATTTCTAAAACAGACATTGTAAAAATCACATTAAACAGAAATGTGATTAACTTTTTATTTTACCAAACATAACATCAATGATGACACAATCAGTCTTCCACAGAAGTGCTCAAATCACTCTCAGTGGCATCGTCTGGAATGTCTTCCTCCTCCTCCGAGTCCATTTCCAGGAGTGGTTGGTGGCTGAGGATTCTCTTGTACTTTACTTTGAGCATTTCAGCTTTCAGTTCACTTTGTTTTTTTAAAACCAGGCTACAGAGTCCCTTCTGTGCATCCCCCGACATGCCAACAAGGGAGGCTGTAAAAAGACCAAAACAAATAAATATGAGTAAAGTAAAAAAACAGACAAACAAAAAAAACCCTCACCTCATAAACACAAGGAATTAGGATCCTGTAATTAAACTTTTTTTTTTTAAAAGGGAGAAGGCAGTGTTAGCTAGCAATCTAGATATAGCTAAAAGATCCAGTAAGACTTTAGCATCTATTATTTTCAATCGATTCATCAAAAAATTAATGGTAAATGGTAAATGAAAAATTAATAAACAAATAATGTGCTTACAGTCTGAGGAGATTGTCCCCAACACCACTGATCGCATTCGCAACACTATCCAGTGATGCCGCATCTCCCTGCAAAGGATCGTCTCCTCTTCTCTCAGGCGCCTCACAGCCATCACCTTCTCAAAGACCTTTCTCTTTGTCTGGAGGTCTGCAGCAGCTACAGTTTAACAACATCAGATGGGAAAACATAGTAGCATATTATGATTCAAGAACAAAACATTCAACTACTGCTCAGATACTGGGAGTTTGTTTAAAAAGGATATTTATAAATCAAGAGCTTACGTTCACTTGTGCTCTGCCAGGGCCAAATGTCGGTCTGCTTGAGGGCATCACTGGATACGATTTGCTTTGTTGGTTCAGCAAGCTTGTTGTAGTCGTCAACAGCAGCCGCCAAGCGTTTCTTCTCATCTAAGATGACCTTGCGAATTCTGTGTCGCCTCTTGTTGCAATCTGTAAATTATCATAAAAAAGGCACACCTTCACATAATGTATATATTTGTGTGGATGCCCTAAAGGGCTTCCACACAATTGTTTTCCTGTTTCTCTTTATTCTTTATTATTGTGTGGATGCCCTAAAGGGCTTCCACACTATTGTGTTCCTGTTTCTCTTTATTGTGTGGATGCCCTAAAGGGCTTCCACACTATTGAGTTCCTGTTTCTCTTTATTCTTTATTGTGTGGATGCCCTAAAAGGGCTTCCACACTATTGAGTTCCTGTTTCTCTTTATTCTTTATTATTGTGTGGATGCCCTCAAAGGGCTTCCACACTATTGAGTTCCTGTTTCTCTTTATTCTTTATACTTTATTCTAGTTGCTTCCGTACGTTTTTTGGACTTTAACTACTCCCTCAGTTTTCAGCCGATTTTTACCATTCAAACTCTAAACTGCTCTGCTCTTTCTGGAGATGGGTGCTATATCTTTTGGTGTTTATTACTATTATACTTTTTAAAATATTACACTTTTTTCCTTTTTTTGTCACATTGAAATGAATGGGAAACTTCCACAATTCTGCTAAAACTTGCTTGTTTTTGAAACTTAACTACTTCCTCATACTTTCACCTAGAAACTCCATTCAAACTTTAAAATGTTCTCAGATTATTGGGCTATTCCATTCTGATTCAGCTTTTTCAGATCTTCTACCATTTTAATCTTATACCTCTTTAAGTTTTCAGTCGCAAAATTGTGATTTTTCAGAAAATACATGTGTTGCTATGGTTGCTATGCAATTAACTCAGAGTGGACAGTGAAACTTTCTGAATTTTCACCACTTGTCTGAACAACTTCTTGCTACTCGCTCAATTTCCACTCATGCTCCACAAATTATACATCAAAACGTAGGTATTTTTGCTGGCTTTCAGAAAATGTCACTATCATTGTTGTGGGATTTACAGATTTTTTGCAAATCTCCTCAGAGCAACACAAAGTCTGAAAACTCTCCATAGAAAGTCAATGGAGAGTTTGTGCAAAATCAGCGCTGGATTTCTCTAATGAGAGGCATATTCAAATCGTCATATCTTCTTAACGAAACAAAGTTGAGACATGAGGCTTGTGCCAATATATCTTCAGACATCACTGATGCTCACAATTAAAAAAATTTTTCCTCACCTATTACCGTTTGGCCATGAATTACACTTGTTTGAGGGTAGGAAATTTGTCCCTCGCTCAGATTTCTTCAGATTTCAAACTCTGGAAATGAGGCACTTTTTTCTCTCGTCATATCTTTTTGATGGATTTCCACAGAGACCTGAAAATTCCCATGACTGTTCACAAAAGCCTGCTGATTCTTACGGTGAAAGAATGATTTTGATGCTCCATATAGATTTAGAGTTACAAAACGTTGTTTGAGGGCAAGTCAAGTCAGTTTTGCTTCGCCTCTACTCAGTTACAGTGTATTACAAGTCATATATCTTCAATAATTTATATTTTATCTCTGAATTAAGAAGACCTGCAGATTCCCCCATCTCTTCTGAACAAAACGGTGTCAGAACCATTCTAGCCCCTACGGTTAGGAAATTATGGCCATTTGTTTGAGGGGAATCCTGAATGTCAGAAATACACTAAAGAAAACTCAGAGCTCTCTCTGTGTCTGTGTGTGTAAGTGCTGATTACAGCAGGTGCAGCTAATTTAGCTGACCTAGATATACCAAGCCCAGACTCTTAACAGCCACTGTTCCCTTTGCGCTCTGTGTATGTGTGTTTGTGTATCAGTATTTCTCCCATGTTAAAGTATTACTCCTCCATAATAGTATTTCTGCTAAATCAAAGTACTTCTACTACATCTTAGTACTTCTGCTCAATCATAGTAATTCTGGGAAATCATAGTATTTTTGCCAAATCATGGTATTTGTGCCAAATCATGACATTTCTGATATGTTATAGTATTACTAGTAGGTGGAGGTATTTCTGTTATGTTATAGTATATGTGCTGAATATAGTATTTATCCCAAAGCATAGTATTTATACAATATTACAGTATTTCTGCTAAAAAGCAGAAATAGAACCTTTTAGCAGAAATTTCTGTCAAAAGATATTATTTATGTTAAAACATACTATTTCTGCTAAACCATAGTATTTGTGCCAAATCATAGTATTTGCACCCAATCATAGTATTTCTGCCATATCATCGTATTTGCGCCAAATCATGGTATTTTTTTGCCAAATCATGGTATTTGTGCCAAATCATGTTATTTCTGCCCAATTAAAATTTCTGTTATGTTATAGTATTACTACTAAGTCGTAGAATTTCTGTTATGTTATAGTATATCTGCTGATTATAGTACATGTGCCAAATCATAGTATTTATAGCAAATCATAGTATTTTTGCCCAAACATAGTATTTCTTGCCAAATTGTAGTATTTCTGCAAAAACATACTATGTCTGCAAAATCTCAGTATATCTGTTATTTTATAGTATTACTACTAAGGCATAGTATTTCTACCAAATCAAAGTATTCCTTCAAAATCATAGTATTACTGCAATTTCATAGTATTTGAGTGAAATCGTAGTATCTGTGCAAAAACATACTGTCTGCTAAATCACAGTATATCTGTTATGTTAAAGTATTAGTACTAAGTCACAGTATTTCTGCCACATCGTAGTATTTGTACTAAATAATGGTACTTGTGCCAAATCATAGTATTTTTTGCAAATCATAGTATTCGAACCAAAACATAGTATTTTTACGAAGTCATAGTATTTCTTCTAAATCATAGTATTTCACTCAAATCTCAGTAGTTGTGCTTAAACGCAGTATTATTGCCAAATCATAGTATTTGTACTGAAACATAGTATTTCTGCCAATAAGAGTATTTCTACTAAATCATAGTACTTGTGCCAATTCATAGTATTTCTGCCACATTGTGCTAGTTGTGCAAAAACAGACTGTCTGCAAAGTCATAATATATCTATTATGTTATAGTATTACTACTAAGTCGTAGACTCTCTGTTTTGTTAAAGTATATCTACTGAATACAGTATATGTGCCAAACCATAGTATTTGTGCTAAAACATAGTATTTCTGCCATATTGTAGTATTTGTGAAAAAACATACTATGTCTGCAAAATCACAGTGTATCTGCTATGTTATAGTATTAGTACTGAGGCATAGTATTTCTACCAAATCAGAGTATTCCTTCAAAATCATAGTATTACTGCAATTTCATAGTATTTGAGCGAAATCGTAATATTTGTACTAAATCATGGTACTTGTGTCAAATCATAGTATTTTTTGCAAATCATATTATTTGAACCAAAACATTGTATTTGTACGAAGTCATAGTATTTCTTCTAAATCATAGTATTTCACCCAAATCTCGGTAGTTGTGCTAAAACCCAGTATTATTGCCAAATCGTAATATTTGTACTGAAACATAGTATTTCTGCCAATACGAGTATTTGTACTAAATCATAGTACTTGTGCCAAATCATAGTTTTTCTGCCATATTGTGCTAGTTGTGCAAAAACATATACTATGATTTTGCAGAGAGTCTATCTATTATGTTATAGTATTACTACTAAGTCGTAGACTTTCTGTTTTGTTATAGTATATCTGCTGAATATATTATATGTGCCAAATCATAGTATTTGTGCTAAAACATAGTATTTCTGCCACATTATAGTATTTGTGTAAAAGCAGAATGTCTGCAAAATCATCGTATATCTGTTATGTTATAGTATTACTACTAAGGCATAGTATTTCTGCAAAATCATAGTATTTTTGAGGAAACATAGTATTTCTGGTAAATCATAGTATTTCTACTAAAAAATAGTATTTCTACCAAATTATAGTATTTGTTTAAAATCATAGCATTCGAACCAAATCATAGTATTTGTGCCAAAACATTGTATTTGTACAAAGTCATAATCCTTCTTCTAAATCATAGTCAAATCAAATCTCAGGAGTTGTGCTAAAACGCAGCAATATTGCCAAATCATACTATTTGTACTCAAACATATCAGTTCAACTTATTTAACTCTTCTCAACAGCCTAACACCTCTTCTTCACCCCGTTTCAGCAGAATTGTGAGTTTTTTCCACCCCTTTTCAGCACAAATCCCAGCTTTTTCAGGTGTTTTCAACAGAAATCTCTTTTTTAGCAAAATTTCTGCTGATTCACCTGTTTTCAGTGCAATGTTCTACTTCTTTACCTCTTTTCAGTACAAATTCTGCTGATTCACCTATTTTAAGCAGAATTTTCAGCCTTTCACCTCTTATCAGTACAAATCTCAGTATCTTCTGCTCATTTCAGAAGAAACCTTTTCACCTCTTTTCAGTACAAATTTGAACTTCTTTACCTCTTTTAAGCAGAATCTGTGCCTTTTCACCTCTTTTCAGCAAAAGTTTCTGTTTTTTCACCTATTTTCAGGAGAATTTTTCAGTCGTACAATTTTTGCAGGTTTTCAAAATTTTCAGTCACTTTCAGCTGACAGCTTCAACGTTCCGGCATCCACACAGCATTTTCGCAGGAAATGCAAATTTTTCTAGTTCTTCAAGTTGCTTCCGTACGTTTTTTGCCGTTTAACTACTCCCTCAGTTTTCAGCCGATTTTCTCAGTTCAAACTCTATACTGTTCTGCTATTTCTGCTAATGTTTGCTATATCTTTTGGTGTTTATTACTATTATACTTTTTAAAATATTACACTTTTTTCCTTTAATTTGTCCCATTGAAATGAATGGGAAACTTCCACAATTCTGCTAAAACTTGCTTGTTTTTGAAACTTAACTACTTTGTCATACTTTCACCTAGAAACTCCATTCAAACTTTAAAATGTTCTCAGATTATTGGGCTATTCCTGTCTGATTCAGCTTTTTCAGATCTTCTACCGTTTTAATCTTATCTCTCTTGAAGTTTTCAGTTGCAAAATTGTGATTTTTCAGAAAATACATGCGTTGCTATGGTTGCTATGCAATTAAGTCAGAGTGAGTGCTGGTCCGTTCTGAATTTTCTCTTCATGTCTAAACAACTTCTTGCTACTCGCTCAATTTCCACTCAACCCCCACAAATTATACATAAAAACTTAGGTATTTTTGCTGGCTTTCAGAAAATGTCACTATCTTTATTGTGAGATTTACCGTTTTTTCGCAATTTGCCTCGGAGTGACACAAGGTCTGACAACTCCCCATTCAAAGTCTATGGGGAGGTTTTGAAATTCAGAGCTGAAATTCTGTAACGGGAGGCATTTTCAAATCGCCATATCTCTTTAACAAAGCAAAGTTAGGACATGAGGCTTGTGCCAATATATCTTCAGACACTGCTGACACTCACAGTGGAAGCAGTTTTACAATTATCTTACCGTTGAGCAATGAATTACGTTTGTTTGAGGGGTGGAAATCTGTCCTCCTCTCAGTTTTCAAACTCCGAAAATGAAGCCGTTTCTTCTCTCGTCATATCTCCGCGACGGAGTTACAAAGAGCAATGAAAATCGCAGTCAAAGTACACCAAAGTCCGCTGATTCACCCAGTACAAGAATTATGCTGCTAGTCCTCCTAGTTTTTGAGTTACACGACGTTTTGTAACTCCAAAAAACGGCGTTTTTCGCCTCTCACCGCGATCTAATTCTGACTCCTCAAGTCTCTGTGTTTTAGACGCCCGCCCCCTTTCCAGGTGGCGCAATCAGTAATGACACGGCTCTGCAGCTCAAAGGTCGTGGGTTCAATCCCACCTTGGTCCACATGTTTTTTTTCACTACAAATGAGTAGTGCAAAAACATACTATGTCTGCAACATCACAGTATATCTGTTATGTTATAGTATTACTACTAAGTCACAGTATTTCTGCCAATTCGTAGTATTCGTACTAAATCATACTACTCGTGGCAAATCATAGTATTCAAATCAAAATATAGTATTTGTACCAAAGCACTGTATTTGTAATGAAGTATAGTATTTCTGCCAAATCATAGAATTACTGCAATTTCATAGTAATTTTGAGGAATCCCTTTTGTTATAGTATTACTTCTAAGTCATAGTATTTCTGCTTTGTCATAGTATTTGTACTGAAACATAGTATTTCTGCCAAATCATAGTATTACTGCTATTTCATAGTATTTGAGTGAAATTACAGTGTTTCTGCAAAAACATTGGTTGGTATTGGTTTTAGTTACCTTTAGCGTATGTGCTAGTTAGCAATAGTTATGGCAGCCCAGTTATTTTATTGTTTTGGGCTTGTTCCTGCTTTGTTTTTTCCCCTGCAAATTTATGTGAATTTGTACACTGTAATATCGCTGTATTACGTAATGGCTAAGTAGGAGGCTGACTGTTACTAAGTGCATCAGTGTACATAGGTCATCTCTTGTGTTGGAGTGCCATCTTGTGGCGCCTTTTTGGTAGTGCCTTAGTAAACGTGAACACTGCAAAGAAGTGGTATCAGACTGGTTTGTAGTGGAGGAATTTGTTGCCAGTTTCTTTCATCTTTAATCCGTATTCATGTTGTAATGTAGTAACTTTTGTGGCACAAATACCACAATATGGCAGAAATACTATGTTTTGGCACAAATACTTTGATTTGGTATACTTTAGCTTCTTCACCCTTTTCAGCAAAATTGTCATTTTTTCACCCCATTTTAGGAGTTTTTCTAATATGGACCTCAGATTCTTCTTAACGCTCCATGGCAGAAATACAGACAAGTACACAGCCTGATGAAGCAGACAGAGGCAGTATCTCTGATTGGTGAATTTGAGCAGAACCAGGTTGTTCTGCCTCTTTTCAGCAGAAATTCTGCTGATTCATGTCTTTTCAGCGCAACTTTCTGCTTCTTTACCTCTTTTCTGCAGAAATTCTGCTGATTCACCTCTTTTCTGCAAAATTTTCAGCCTTTTCTCCTCTTATCAGCACAGTTCTCAGCAGCTTCTGCTCATTTCAGCAGAATTGTCAGTCTGTCCACCTCTTCTTTGTGAGAATGAGTTTGGGTCAGTCAGATGAGTAACTGCCTTGAGCCCAGGAGGGCCAGGTTCGAAGCCTGCTCAGGGCGATATTTTTTTTTTCACCACCATACAACTCTTTGCAACTTTTCATCTTTTTCAGCTTTTCAGCAGACAGCTTCAGCGTTAAGGCATCCACACAGCATTTTCGCAGGAAATGCAAATTTTTCTAGTTACACTTTAATCTACACTCATCAATTTGTTTGCTAGAACACGCATCACATTCAGCTTAAACAAACCTGGATCTGATTTTATTCTGTTTACAAAGTAGCTGTACATACTGTACAAACAAAGTATCAAACGATCCATTTCAAAGAAACCGTGACACCATTTTGTCTGTAAAGACTTTGTGTTCGCACTCTGATGATGACGACAAGCTCCTCTATTCGTGCCTGCAACGCTCTAAGGCTGCCATCAGTTTGATCAGTTTCTAAGTGAGAGGAATATTAATCAGAATACAGGATGAGTAACAGTCACCAAACTACAGTGGACTCTGTAATCACTGACTTGATGATATTCATTATAAGACATCTGTAGCCTTCATGTGCTGCATTATCA
The DNA here is from genome assembly GCF_013358895.1 of Oreochromis aureus. Classification (NCBI taxonomy): domain Eukaryota; kingdom Metazoa; phylum Chordata; class Actinopteri; order Cichliformes; family Cichlidae; genus Oreochromis; species Oreochromis aureus. The sequence goes on from NC_052955.1 coordinate 41,863,581, forward strand.
TGAGATAACAAGTATGTCAGGTTTATAAAACCAACTAGTACGACATCATTTCAACCCAGGTCCAATCCAAGTTGATCAAACGCAACAACTCTGCCATAAATTCTGCTTTTACAACGCTTATTTTTCAATGTTTGTTGACACTGTCAGAAAGATATTAATTCTACCTTAAGTTCTTTAATGAGGCCATGGTGGGTCCTATTGTTATACACGAGTGCATTATACTGAGACTCACCTTCAGCCCATTTCTGCACATCGGCCACCCACTGCTGCAGTGTGTCGTCATCCACACCCAGCTCATTTTTGGTCACATTCAGGCTCTCCACTTGTTCTCTAAGGATCCTTATGATCTAAGAATACATTAATAAATGTCATTCATATTGACATTTTTAGAGTACTGGTGTTTTTTTGCCCATTACCACACACATTAAAATGGGTGTTGAAAAAATTACCTTTCGATATCTATGGCTCAAAGTGCGGCCCAGTTGTTCCACTTTCCTTTTGTTCCACCCCAAAGCCAGGAGGGTCAGCATGTCTGTTCGCCCTGCATTTCAGTTAGTATACAAATAAGATAGAGCTGGGCGATATGACCCAAAATTCATATCTCGATATTTTTTAGCTGGATGGCGATATAAGATATATATCTCGATATTTTTTTAAAGCCATAAAGTAAGAACAAAAAGAGCGTTCTTAGTCAAAGGTGTGTCCCAGATGTCACACAGGCACTTTTATTAACATACAGCATAGATGTGAAAAAAACTACTCAAAAATAAATTATGAGCATTTATTAAATAATGATGCTCTATAAATAAAAGAAAACTATGTTGTTTTGTGCATAACAAAGAGCTCACAATTGTGCAGTCAAAATGTAAACTAACATATGCTGAGCATAATAACAGACAGATTTCACAGCTGCTCTGTTCCCAACTTCTACTGCGTGACTGACAGCCTGGAGTTTGAAATCCGCTTGGTAACCATGTCTCTGAACAGGTGCCATTTATGGTCCTTATACACACACAGTACCGTAATATTACGTTGAAGCACAGTACGTATCACTCCGCGAGGCTCCTCGGTAGCCGTAATTTCATTTCATTTCATTTCTTTATTTATTCCACACATGGTTCAACAGTTTTTCTTTTCCTACATACAGAACCTCCTTCCCTTAATATGACACTGCACCCATGGGTGGAAAGGAGCAGGAAGAAGAATAAATTCTTGTTAGCACCTGCCCCCTATCTGCAATCCAAATATTATTACAAGAGGGCGCCAATAACCCCCCAAAAACCCTCTAACATGTAACTTTTTGTAACACTGCAAAACTAAACAACAAATCAAAATAATCAGCAATATACAGCATTAAATGGCAATGAGAATTTTTTTTTCTTTTTTTTTTCTTCCACGTTTAGCCCAAATTACTTTCATGTTCTTCATATTGATTTATCCTTTTAAATATGTAACACATTTTAAAACGGTGCATGTTTGTACAACTCTTAAGATTATCTTCGAGAGAATTCCATATTCTTATGCCTTTGACTGTCAGACACATTTGCCTTTGTGTGGTCCTAGCAAACTTATGCTTAAAGTCAAACTTCTGTCAAACTAATGCTCCGACAATCCATCAAGCGGTGCAGCTCCCTAGCTTACCAAAGTCGAACTAAAGCATTTTTTGACAGATTGCTGAGCGCTGTGTATCACATAAAATCGGTTCGCGGTCATCAAGCACAACCAGAATTCATACAAAAGGCGCGCAGTCAACTTTTGAGAAAATGAAAGGATTTCAGGCCGTGCAGTTAGGCGTTAGCGTGGCTAGCTTGTTAACACACTGACGCCGTCCAGCCCCACGCACGGGGCGATGCGCAGTAACTTCTTAACGGAGATTTGCCATGTCCATCTTGTCGCTGCCTGCAGGTGAAGCGATGGGGGAGGAGGGGGAGTTGTGTTCAGTGAAGGAGAGGCGAGGTCGAGTAACGTTGCGTAAAGACAAAAGTGGACGAAAGAGAGGCAAACTTGCGGCTCCGCAACTATAATTATAACGTAACATAGACTATATCGATATAAAGGATATTGTCACATCTTATATCTCGTATAAAAATATATCGATATTTTTAAAAAACTCGATATATCGCCCAGCTCTAAAATAAGAATTAATGAGCAGGAGACTGAGTGGAATCTCACACACAGACACATACCTGCTTTAGACATGTACTTCGTTGTGATGGCCGCCCTAGACAGGAAACTGTTTACTTGTTCCCCCTCTTCTCCAACTGTTGAACCGGCCCTATCCTGAAACGAACCTCCCCATTTGATCTATAGAAAGGAGGTCACAATACATGACTGCTGAATTCATTCAACCATCCATCCATTCGCTTCCGCTTATTCTTTTCAGGGTCGCTGGAGCCTATCCCAGCTGTCATAGGGGGAGAGGCGGGGTACACCCTGGACAGGTCACCAGTCTAACACACAGGGACAGACAACCATTCGCACCTATGGGCAATTTGGATTAACTAATTAACCTATCCCCACAAACTGCATGTCTTTGGACTGTGGGAGGAAGCCGGAGTACCCGGAGAGAACCCACGCAAACACGGGGAGAATATGCAAACTCCACACAGAAAGACCCCGGCCTGATGGTGGAATTGAACTCAGGACCTTCTTGCTGTGCAGCAACAGTGCTAACCACCGTGCCGCCCCGTTCATTCAACCTTATAACAAAATGTGCAAGGTTAAACGGCCTTTAGGAAGGATAAGGATAAATTCAGTCATGGCTCAACAAAGACATTTTTTTCATGTTGTGAAGATTTCATATTGTTTTCAAAGCGGTCTGGTAAATCCAAATGACCTTTGACAGGTGCCCACATATATTGTGGGCCAAGGGTAATTCAAAACAAGATAGCAATGTACAATTTGCAATAAAACCTGCAAACACATCTGTTGTGTATGTACTGTTTGACAAAAGGGCAACTTACCATTTATGGTTACAAGAGCCACAGTTGCGCCGAGTGAAACCTCAACGTTACCTGCTGGGCAGTCACACACATGGTCTGGCCTTTGCACACGCAATAGCCGAACTAACATTAAAACACACAATATATATATATAAAAATAATTGGAAATGAACTGATACACAATAAATATACAATAACAGCACCCACTCATAGTACATAGCAAGAAATGCATAGGACTTAAAAACCATACCTATTAGCTTGTGAAACTCTGATGAAGGCTGCAAAAACCCTCCTGTTACTGCCTCTCTGTTGTGCAGGACAAAGCGTGTGTGAACTGCAATATCACAGTCAGCACAAAGGAATGGAAGAGGCAGGCAGTCCAGACACCTCACAACTACTTGTTTGCCACACTGACACACACGGTTTGACTGTGGATCCAGAGTAGCTAACATATTGTCTATAAGACGAGGCCTGGCCTCTTTCCACTTTTGCGAGGACACCATGTTTCTGATCGCCCAGTGAGTAGCAGCTGACTCAGATGACGTCTCACAAGTCATGGCTGCATCCTCTTCTCCATCCTCCAACAACTGAAGGAGCTCCTGACGAAGCACCTCAGTTCCATACACTAACAGAAAAAAAAGAAGAAGAAAGAAATAAAGAAACTCTGCCACAAAGTGAAATAAACACTCTAGTTGGTATGTTTCTTAGGACTGCACAAAAGCCCTGCCTAACTCAACTATAACAACAAATATAAAAGTAAACTTGAAAATAGAAATCACAATATATACAAGAGGGTAAAGTACCTTTTGTTGGGTTGACACTGGCAACATAACTAGGTTCTTCACGTGGACATTGATGCTGATCTGTGGACACTGGAAGAAATAAGAGATTGAAGAATATTTACTTACTGAAATTCTTTGGTGAAAACAAGTTGTGAGATAAAATCAATGGTTGTGAGAACACTGACCACGTGGCATCCAACTAGTACTTCGACTGGATGATGGTCTTTGAGGAATAAAATCTCCCTGTCTGTCACGTTTTTTCCAGCGCACTGGTCTTGGCTGAGGTTCACTCTGTGCATCATTCTACGCAATTAACAAGAAAAAAAGGCAACACCTAAAATAAAGTCCTTGATTAAAGCAAAGATTATCAAACATCTTAAGTTAACCAACTTAATTTCACATAAACTTATATATACACATATATAAAAATGTATAAAAAAATTCAAATAATATAACGTTTACTCCGTACAATAAATTAGACAAGTGTGTTCCCTCTTTAACAACTCAGTGACATAAAAACATAACTAACGCAATTTAAATGATTTTCAGTCTTGGCGCTCCGGTTAACGTTAGCAATTAACGTTAGCATCATCAGTTTGTAAAGAGCTAGCAGAACTCTTAGCGCAAAAACTGCTTTACACACCATGTGCGGCTATTTTGCAACACACAAGTCCTTTAATGTTTGTAATAGATTTAATCCATCATCGTTGGATTAAATGGCTAATGCTACAGTAGCCACGTGTACTCGTTACCGTACTCTACCTAGCAAGCATGCTGACGGTACCTGTAGCCATTTTTAAATGCATTAAACCGTTTCCGAGATCAGTCACCTCTGTTTGTTTGAAGCTTTTATGAAAAACAATCTTTGAAACACGCATCAAGCTATTACTTTAAATATATGACTACAAAGTAGTCATATATTTTTTACATACCTGCATTACAATCAATCAATTCCGCCTCCTTTTTCTTATTCTTATAAATGGGTCTCTCCGTTCTCCCATCATTGCTTTGCTTACACAGGTTGCATCTGATTGGTTGGAGCCGAGCACATCCAAAACTAACAGGAGTGGTGAATGAATCTATAAATGTGTTTTACGTGTGAAATGAAAATAATAAACCTTACAAAGGATTATGTACGTTAAATCTGCGCACTTTCAGATCGTGAATCACTTTGGAAAACACTGTGTGATGGCCACAACATGAAGCGATTTTATTGTTGAATTATCAGTGATACTTTCATGTGTTTTTGTTGAGAAATGTTAACGATGTCACTAAAAGAAAGCCTTAAATTAGGGAGAAAAACATGTCCGGGGAGAGGGTACCCGGTTCTCCAGTTAGATTGTACTTCACGGCGTCATGTTTCACCGTGACGGGGTTATTATTGGAGTAAATGGATGGCTGGAGCCTCTGCTTGAAGCGTGTCTTATCGACGTGAGCGGGTTCATATTGGAATGAATTGACAACCCACAGCGTTCAGTAACCATCCCTTTGAGCTGTCTGAACATTTGTATGATGAAGAGTACCTTACGTGCCTAGCTTATCTGTGTGATATATTTTCTCTTCTGAACGAGCTCAATATCGGATTACAAGGCGTTTCTGCAACTATATTCAATGTTCAAGATAAAGCTGAGGCCATGATGAAGAAGTTAAACCTTTGGAAGAACTGCATGGACACAAACAACACAGAAGTCTTTCTGTCTTTTCTTGCTGCATGATTTTTCTGTTTAGTGTGATCTCACAGTATCAAACAGTGTAAAGCGCGAATGTAACATGCACCTTGAGGAGCTGGCGGCGCAGTTACGCTGATACTTCCCAGAGACAGATGGCTCAAATGATTGGATAAGTCACCCGTTCACCACTGTGCCTACTTCGTTATCACTGTCTGACCAGGAGAGCCTAATTGAGATCGCCACAGATGGATCTCTAAAAGTTGAATACGCTCAAAAGACCCTGGCAGATTTCTGGATAGGACTGCGAGCTGAACAACCTGCGCTGGCTAAGTGCGCTGTCAAGGCTCTGATGCTTTTCGCCACCACATACTTATGCAAAAGGGGATTTTCTGCTTTAACAAACATGAAAACAAAATATAGAGCAAGACTTTGTGTGGAAAACGATTTAAGACTCAGCCTTTTCCAAATTGAGCCAAACATTGAAGAGCTGTGTGCCTCTGCCCAAGCACATCTATCATATTAAATAAAGTTCTGTTTAATGAAAGTTCACATCTGGCCTTTATGCTCTTGACAAAACGGTGAATTCTAATAAATCTTTTGATAAACTGCTAGTATTAAGTAGTAAAGTTTATTAAAATTCTGTCATTACTAAAATATAGTAATAAATTCATTTGGTGGTGAGAAATAATCGACTGTGCAGTATTTATTTTTATGCATGCGGTATTGCATTGTATTTATAGACACTAATTAAGAGTCGTTGGTAGCAGCAGGTATGCAGCTGAGGCTGACATGTCTCAAGGGGTACGTGGCTGGAAAAAGTTTGGGAACCACTGCTCTATAAGAATCTAAAATAGTGTTAATCATACTCAGCACAAAATGATCTTTAATCAGTTCTATGACTCGTGGGAGTGTACACAACAACTGAAGTTTAGCATAAAATTAAAAAATGGGTTTAAAGTGGTTTTAAAGGGGGACAAACTCAAGTCTCAAAACTCAGAAGTCATACCAATAATGTTAACTGCTGCCACTTACAGAAAATAATGTTATATTATTTCTGGATGTGAATTAACTAAATCAATCTAACTGAAAAAAGATTAATATTTGTAATATTTTACTGTCTAACAGTTCTGCTTGCCAGATGAGGAATGGTATCACTTCCTGTGGTCAATAGTGTCTTTGATTAAAATTGTCTTCAGAAATCTGATACTGAGAAACTCAAGTGTTTGATGTTCTTTTGCAGTGATGTGAAATAAATACTGGGAACTTATTTATAGCTGTCTGAAAATGACTAGAGAGCAGGTGATCCCAAAAGGCATCAGAATACACATGCTGTATATATAGATGCAGTTATCATCACATTATATCGTATCATTATCCAAAGAGTGCGATGTTCCACCAAAATAATGGCAATATGCTTTTCTTTTATTTCAATCTGTTTCTGTAAAATAGGGCAAAATTAAATGTATGAAATAATATGGACATTGTTCTTGCGGTCACCATTCTTATTATAGTTTATAACCGTTTCTTTCAATCAATCAATCAATCAATCAATCAACTTATAAGCAAATTTAAAAACAACAGACATTGACCAAAGTGCTCTACAAAGGAAAAAAATAAATAAACACATGCACACACTCAAATAGACAACAAGAGCTAAACAACTAAAAGACGTGTCTCCAGACAGACGAGATTCTTATTAATAATGTTTTCTAACCATTTTCAAGATTCAAAGCGTTTATTGTCATCTGCACAAAGAAAAGCATTTTTCTGTGCAATAAAATTCTGTCTTTGCTTTCCACACACAGTTGCCCGGCTAATATGTACAAATAGAACAGATAAAATACAAATAGCATAAATAAATGAAGGCAAAATTTCAGTGTGAGGTAGATATATGTATGCAAAAGAGAATGCATTTAGCGCCTTGAGGCAACTTTTGTTGTGATTTGCCGCTATATAAATTAAACTGAATTGAATTGAATTGAATTGAAAAGAGCTATGAGCTTAATATGTAAGATGACCTGATGTGCAAAAATTATTACCGTTAAAAATTAGTACTGTTAAAATAGGTCAGCTGTTCAAGAGTCTGATAGCAGTGGGGAAGAAGGAGTTGTTGAGTCAAGATTTTTTGGATTTCACACTTCTAAACCTTCGTCCTGAGGGCAGAAGTGTGAACAGTCCGTGTTAGGGGTGTGTGGGGTCTTTGAGGATGGAGGCAGCTCTCCTCCAGAGTCTGCGATGGTAGATGCTCTGCAGAGACGGCAGCAGGGTCCCGATGATCTTCTCCGCAGGTGTTATCACTCTCTGCAGGCGTTTGCTGTCCATAGCAGTAGTGCTGCCGTACCATGCAGTGATGCAGCTTCAATCCCCCGGATAAACAGCTGCTGGTGAGGCCTCTTTCTCTTCCTCGTGTCCACTATAATCTCCTTTGTTTTATCAGTGTTGAGGGTGAGGTTGTTGTCCTCACACCATGACACCAGAACGGCCACCTCTCTCCTATAAGCCACTTTGTCCCCTCCAGTGATGTGACCAATCATGGCAGTGTCATCCGTGAACTTCAGTATGATGTTCTCTTTGTTGGAAGTGACACAGTCGTGGGCGAACAGGGTGTAAAGGATTGGGATGAGGATGCAACCCTGTAGGACGCCAGTGTTTGTGATAATGCTGCCTGAAGTCCGGTTGCCGATCCTGATGGACTGAGGCCTGCCAATCAAAATTGATAGAAGAGCAAGCAAATACGTCTGCCTCGAGGGGCGCCATGATGTTGTGACCATGCAGTTAGTTCATTCAACAAGAGTCACACTTGTTAAACAAAGTATATAATATTTGATATAACAAGGCAAACTTTGGTTGCTCTGAAGTGTTGGGTTAATGCTGATTAAATTAACACAAATATTTAATTTAATATTTGTCATTCAGCTCACAAATCCATGTCCTCTTCATATAAGATAAATTAGGAAAAAAAATTTGTAGTAATAATTTCCACATAAAAACTAATTGTCTCCCTGTGCTCTATTTTCCCCCTTTTTTCTTCTTTTCTCCATCAGCCCCAACCAGTCACACCATTCAGATCTCTGCTCCTTGATTTCACTTCTTCAAACTTTTAAATTTGCTTAGGTTATCAGTTCTGCTTGCCAGAATAGGAATGGTATCGCTTCCTGTGGTCAATAATGCCTTCGATTAAAATTGTCTTCAGAAAACTGATACTGAGAAACTCAGGTGTTTGATGTTCTTTTGCAGTATTGTGAAATAAATACTGGGTACTTATTCATAGCTGTTTGGATAATGGCAAAAGGTGTGCGATAAGCAGAAACGCTCATGACTAACAATAGTCATCCATTTATTTTCTGCCACTTTTCCGGATCTGGGTTGTGATTCTTATGAGATCTATCTTCCTTATGACATCCTTCATTTCTTATTGGAGTGACCTTAGAATCTTAGAATATCTCAGGAATAGAATACCTTTGTGTGCTCACACAAAAACTGTAGAATTTTTATATAGTTGATCACTGTACTTATTCATAAAAAGCTGGCAAATAAAGAATCTTACCATTAATGAAAACTATAGTTCTCTCCCACTTTTTTGCAATGAAAAATCTATCTCAGGCATAAGATCTAATTTGTAGCTTACTGGGGTTACTCAAATTGATAGCTATGTAATTCATTACTGTTCCCATTCCTTTTAGATACAAAAAAATAAAAAAAACATAGATTTGATATTAAATAATATCAGCCTTTTCAAACCTTTGTTGGATCGAGTAACAAGCTCTTTTAGTCATTTTTGTCTGTTTGTTTCTTATCCATAGTCTGGATATTATACATAAATATTTTCAATAGTTGCACATGAACCATGCTATTTCTTATCAAAGCGTTGACAGTCGACATTCAAGGGGTACTTAGATCAAAGCATGAGCAACGGAAAACTACCTGACGATAGACGAGTGCCTTGAATATTATGTGTGATACTCCACTTCCCATTTTATTTAATGCACAAAAATGTTTTTAAAGAATTAGCATGTATGCCTCTAGTATACATTTTTAAAAAAAAAAAATAATAGAACACAAATAAAGCTTACAACGGTATGAAAAGAACACTCAGCATTTCAGAGTCTAATGGTTCAATCAAGCAGTGAATGTGTTTTTGTGGTATAACAGAGCTGGCAAGTTCCTGGAATAGTAATTAGGGAATGGAGCTCAGAGGGGGAGGGAGAGCCCCGAGCAGTCACTAAAAAACATTTAACATGTGTGAGACTCAGGTCGGTGAGCACCTTTGTGACAGGAGCTGCTCAGCTGTGACTTTTCTGCCTTTAGCCAGATTTCTCCTTTTCACATTGATAGGAAAATTATTAAAGGTATACGACACACTTTTTGGTAAGCTGAAAGAATGAATCTCTCTCTCGATCTGTCCTCTTTTCAGGCCTTGTTGTGGCTCCTCTGCTATCTCTTATCCACAGTACAACTCAATTCATGCACTAGTACACCATGTAACTGAGTGTTTCTCTGAAAAGGTGTCACACACATATATCTGTTCCAAGGAAAACATTAAAAGAACTGTATAAATGAAATTCATGGGATTTCCCAGGCAAGCAATTGGATAGACATTCAAAGTGTGTGCTTTTGCTTCCTTGAAAGTAAAATAAATGTGTTGGTGCTCACTACTCTGTGTGTTTCATTTTATAAGGGAATGTTTCTAACAGTTTGATCCTTCGAGCCGAATTTCAACGTCTGTCCCATTAATTTTTTGCCAAAGTTGACCAATAACGATCAAGTGGGAATCTGGGACTCTTGTAAGACCTCTGTCCCTTCACTCATGAAGTTTGGCCCATTTGGGAAGGTGAGGCCAGTTGTTTGACCCACATAGCAAAACTGGTATGGCTTACACACGGCCCACATACCGCAAAGAATGATGGCCCTTAGGTGGCCCAGATTAGGTTTGCCAGAGGTGGTCCACACATGGGCCAGCACAAGGCCGGTTGCAGACACACTGCTGGCCCAGAAGAGTTTTAGCTCTGGCCCCAGATGTCAGCCTAATGCAGAGGTTCCCAAAGTGTGGGGCCCGCCCCCTAGGGGGGGGAGCAGAGCCATTGCGGGGGGGGGCAATATGAAAAGAAAAAAAAAATACTTGGACACTGCTAGCATAATGGACTGGTTTTTGACGGGGCTCCCACACAAATGCAAAGCAGGAGATGAAGCATCGCCAAATATGTTTCCAAACCAACTTCATTCTAAGCCAAAGACTAGAAAATATGATGAAGCCTATCTTCCCTTTGGCTTCACCTGCACAAGTGCCAAGGTAGGTCTCCCCTGCAGAATTGGTTTTTTCCTGTCGGGAGCACGCACTAGGCTGTCCAAATCACAGACAAACAGTATCCCACATTCTTGATTTTTAGTTCACAAACACTTCTTGTAATGACTAACTGCTCCTGACATTTTAGAGATGTTAGCTCTTTATACAGTAAAGTTACAGTGGGATACAAATAATATCACGTTGATCGTAGTTTGTTTCCCCTGTCCAAACTACGGATAAACAGTATCCCACAGTTGTTTATGTTTTTGAACCCATTTTGCACAAACAGACATTTAAAAAAAAGGTATTGATAACAATGTTGAATATTATTACACAGGAGAAAACAACTACAAGTAAAATAATTACACCATGACTAGGGATGGGTATCGTTTAGGTTTTATCCGATACCAGTACCAAACCGGTACTTCTGAAATGGTGCCGGTGCTTAAACGGTGCTCGAACCGGTGCTTAAAGAATGGAGAACACAAAATTGGTCCAAAAAACTCTCATGTTCAGCTGTTTTTTGTAAAAAGATAACAATGTTAGCCTTTTCTGCAGCTATAGGGGATTTATGGTATCACTCTTGGCTGGAAGCAGTGCTTAATCAATGGAAAAAACACAAACTTTGTCCTAAAACTTCTCATGTTTAGCTGTTTTCCACTTTTTCTTTGGTCATTTTAGCCTTTTTGGCCAGGGTGAAGGGAGTATCTGCCAACAAACAAGGAGACAGCCGCATGTAACTACGGCGGTGTTTGCTAATTCACCTTACATGCATTAATTTAATAACGTGGTTAGCCTACTCAACGTAAATTACACACGAACAACATGAAGCTACTCACGCAGAGGAGAACGGCTGCTGCTGCCATCATCATCCGTCATCATTTCTGCTACACTGGCAGGGCTAGGGGCCAGGACTCTACTCTTCAGGTTTTTGGGGGATGTTGCTAACTCCGGGTGCGATAATAGGCAACCCACCCGCAGTAGATGTGCACGGTGTGAGGTCTCGCAGCAAGCTATCAAATACAGTGCATTTCTCGGCTTTTAAAAAAACGCTATGCGTCGCCAGGTGTTTCACCAGATTCGAGGAGTTACCTTCTTTGCACAGTATCACAGTATCATCTTAAAGCACTTGTTGCAGGCTGCTGAGTTTGCAGCTTTTGCTGTGAAGTACAGCCAGACTTTGACCGCTTCGCCTTGGGCATTTTTAATCTGTAGCTCTGCTCTAAAAGAACGTACGTACCTGGGCCCGCCTACTACGCTTGCAAAGGTAAAATGATTGGCTAGAATCCAAAGTGTATGACATCTCAGGAAAAAAAAGCACCGAAATAAAGCACCGAAATAAAGCTTTTCGGTCTGGTTACTACCGTTTATGTCAGAACAGGTGCCATAATGGCACCGGATACCGGTACCCATCCCTAACCATGATGCCGCTGCCTTTCTAAATGGAGGGACAGTAACTCCATTTGTAGTCTATATGTAAGCATGTAAAAACTGAAGATATTAAGATTAACAGTAACAGTATTTTGTCTCTATCTGCCATTCTGCAATTCATCTCATGTAAACAATACCATGGCACACAGTAAAAACTTAAAAACTTTAAAAAAAAGGCACATACCATTGCCTTTGCGTGACGAACTCTGTATTCCTCGTCCACATGTAAACGCAAAAACTGAGTTTTAAAAAAATCTCAATTTTTGGTGATTCGAAACGCCGTTTACGTGTGGACGAAAGGCCCAAACGCATAGAAACAGCTGCGTTTTCAAAAATACCCATGTAGGTGTGGACGTACCGTAAAAGAGTTAGTAGTTTATTTTATTACTACCTGTAATTTATTGCAGTTTACACTTATTTGTTTAATCGTTTACTAAATGTTTGAGGTGTGAAATAAACCACAATGGAGTTTGAAAACAAAATATGGGTGTGTGTGGTTGGAGGATACGTGTCTTGGGGGAACCTAATGTGTACCTTAATCAAGCCATGTAATAACAACACGTGGTGGAACATAATAGCGCAAAAGTAACATGCCAACACTCTGTTCACACATTGAATTGACTGATTCTTACATAACCCTCTTTTCTCTACTGTCCCAGATTACTCTGGGAGTGCTGTATACAACATTCACCCACTCTCTCTAAACGGAGTGTTTCCTAACTACATTCACACTCTTGACATGCAGACTGGAGGACCCAGGGATTGAACCACTAACCTTCCGATCACCAGGACCTGCTCTACCTCCTGAGCTACAGCCACCCAGTGGAAAATGTGAGTAAACCCTCACTAGGTTTTTGGATAAAGTGTACACTCACAAACCTGTCAAACCTGCATTTGAAACGTTGGCTACTATAGCAATATACTATTGCAACATGGCATTTGGGTCTTCTAACTAAAATAGGAAAATAGGAACATAAATATTGCCATCATTGCCAGACCTCATTCCCACATGTGGCTGACATACACCATGCCATGACACCAGTCAGTCAGAAGTGTCAGCTTGATGGCGGATCCGGACCAGACCTGTTTTCTATGAGCCTGGGCCACATAAACCAAACCACAGTTGGGGCAGGTATGGCATGCCATCACATAAACAATGTCATCTACGCCAGGCCTGCCCGGTATCTGGATGACATACATCTTATCATGCCAGAAGTCAGCCAGCATACTTCCTCTTCCCCGTATCCCTGGACTCTTCCTTCTGTATATGGGCAAGAAAAGGTATTAAATGTTTTTATGATTTTTTTTAAACACTTCTCAGCTTTAGTGACCTGTCGTCTTTGGTCACTGGTGTTCGCTCTCTCTGCGGTAGAGTATCACTTCCTGTTCCTGCTCAAACACGTGGTGTTTTTGAGTAGCTTATCTGCTTAGCAATTTAATTAAAAACTTTTAGATACCTTCTTTTATCATAGTATAATCTTCATGTGCTTCATCCGAAGCGCACCCTCTGTGTACTCACTACCTAATTTATAGCCAAAGTATTCACTCACTGTGTCTTTACTGTTTCGCTAGCTTAGCTTAGCTCGTAGCCGACTCGTTAGCACCATGGCTACTTCACCTGTCCCTCCTGCACTTTCTTGCTCATTGTGTCAGATGTTTAGTTACTCCTCGGCCTCCTTTAGCAGTAGTGATACTTGTAACAAATGTAGCACATTTGCAGCTCTGGAGGCCAGAATTACTGAATTGGAGCTTTGCACCCTTGATACACCCGTAGCTAGCCAGGCCCCTGTAGCTGGTGCAGTAGTGATGTGTCGGTCATGAACGAAACGGCTCTTAGAGCCGGATCTTTGACGTGAACGACGCGAGCCGGCTCCTTATCGCGAGCCATGGTTTTTTTTTTTCCCCTTCTCTCATCCTCTCTCTCGCACTTTTTTCCGCTTCACTCCGCATGCGAGCGGTGTGCTTTGCGCTGGGAAGAGGGGGGAGGGGCGGTAGTTACACTCGCAGTACCAGAGGAACAGAGCGGGAGGGAGAGACAGAGAAATACAGCCATGGACAACAATGTCACATTAGAAAAGTATAGTAATAGTCCACAACTATTTTCAGTTGCAGATGATATAGGATTCAGAAAGTTTATTCATGCAGGCCCATATGACAGAGAATATGCATCTTCTTTTTGTTTTCATATTTTAACTTATATTTAATTGTGTTGTGGTTTGCAGTGTTTTGTGTTGTTTCACTTTAAATTTGTTTAAAAGGAAAAAGCTGAAAATTTAAATAGTTAAAAGTTGAAATTTAAATAGTCGGTTTTTGTATCATATGATTTATTTATTACATTTTATGTGGAGTGAATAAATAAAAGTATATTTACGGTGGCCCCTAGAGACAAAGCACATAAAAACTCCAAAACACGTAAAAACTCCAAAACACGTAAAAACTCAGAAGCACGTAAAAACTCAGAAGCACGTAAGAACTCCAAAACAAGTACAAAATACAACAGAAGTGCTCAAGGATGCTAGACGCAGTGTTGAGTTTTTGTTACCTAGTGGCTACACAAGCCAGCAAGTACCAACGACCGGATTTGGTGTGTGGTAGTAACAGGTAAATGAACATTTTTTTTAAATTATTTGAATATATATGAGTGCTTGTGTATAAATACACAAACAATACACATATGCTTTCAATTGTGTAATTTAAGTGATCTAGGTAGCTTTGTTTTGGACGTTCAGTTAACGCTAGAAATGTGTTTTGGAGTTTGTACGTGCTTTGGAATTTGTATGTGTTTTGTCTCTAGGGGCCACCGCATATATTTATATATAAACATATATAAATAAAACCACTTTTTTTTTACATTAGTAATTCCTTTTGTGCATAATTTTATATTATTGTTAATAATAAATTAATTAAAACAACAAAACAACCTGAAGAGCCGGTTCGGAGCCGAAAGACCTGGCTCTTTTTAGTGAACCGAGCCGAAAGAGCCCGTTCTCTAAAAAGAGCCGGAAATCCCATCACCATGGCGCAGCTGAAGCTAGTGTAGGCCCCGCTGGCTGTTCCCCAGCAGACACCAAGCAGCTGGGAAAAGAGTCTTTGAAAGCTTCCTCCTCACCTGGGTGACGGTGAGGAGGAAGCATAGTCTTAAACAGAAGCCCCAGGTACACCACCAACCTGTTCATGTGTCTAACCGTTTTTGCCCACTCGGCGACACACCCGCCTGGGGTCAAACTCTGGTAATTGGTGATTCTGTTCTCAGACATGTGAAACTGGAGACACCGGCAACCATAGTCAATTGTCTTCCAGGGGCCAGAGCAGGCGACATTGTGAGAAATTTAAAACTGCTGGCTAAGGGTAAATGTACATTCAGTAAAATTACAATTCACGTCGGCAGTAATGATACCCGGTTACGTCAGTCGGAGGTCACTCAAATCAATATTTAATCGGTGTCTAACTTTGCCAAAACAATGTGGGACTTTGTTGTTTTCTCTGGTCCCCTCCCCAATCAGACCAGGAGTGACATGTTTAGCCGCATGTTCTCCTTAAATTGCTGTCTGTCTGAGTGGTGTCCAAAAAATGATGTGGGCTTCATAGATAATTGGCAAACCTTCTGGAGGAAACCTGGTCTTGTTAGGAGAGACGGCATCCATCTCACTTTGGATGGAGCAGCTCTCATTTCTAGAAATATGGACAAATTTATTAAACCCCCCAAAATATGACTATCCAGAGTTGGGACCAGGAAGCAGAGTTGCAGTCTTACACGCCTCTCTGCAGCTTCTCTCCTCCTGTTATCCCCCCAAAACCCCATCTCCATAGAGACTGTGTCAGCTCCGAAACAGACAAAAAAACAAACTAAAAACCAGCAAAAAACAACTTAAACATAAAAAAAATCACAAAGAAAGAACAATACAGTATCCACATCTGAACCAAAGAGTAAAGCAGTGAAATGCAGATTATTAAATATTAGGTCTCTCTCCTCCAAGTCTCTGTTAGTACATGACTTAATAATTGATCAACAAATTGATTTACTCTGCCTTATAGAAACCTGGTTGCAGCAGGATGTGCAGCAGGATGACTATGTTAGTGTAAATGAATCAACACCCCCGAGTCATTCTAACTACAGCAATTTTTCACACCAGCTTATTAATCAACCAAAGACCCAGACAGACTTTTAATTCATTTTAAAGTCTAATGCTTATCCTTGTCCATCCCAGCTGTAAAAGTCAAAAACCAGTTTAATTTTTATCATCTATCTAGCTTTCCAACCCCCTGAATCACGGGGTGCCACAGTTGGGAAGCTCATCTTGTAACCGGAAGGTTACCGGTTCTATCCCCTGCTCTGTCTGTCTTGGTCGTTGTGTCCTTGGGCAAGACACTTCACCTACCGCCTACTGTTGTTGGCCCGATGGCGCGATATGGCACCCTTGCTTCTGTCAGTCTGCCCCTGGGCAGCTGTGGCTACAACTGTAGCTTGCCTCCACCAGTGTGTGAATGAATAGTGGAATTGTAAAGCGCTTTGAGTGTCTTGAAAAGCGCTATATAAATACAATCCATTATTAGCTGCTAGATATCTAAGCTGGAGAGGAAATGGTGTATCACAAATTAGAAAATCATCATTTAGCCTGGAGAAATTGTTTGTTGCTTTATAAGAAAGCCCTCTGTAAAGCTAGAACATCTTAATATTCATCACTGATTGAAGAAAATAAGAACAACCCTAGGTTTCTCTTCAGCACTGTAGCCAGGCTGTGCTTGTCCAGCTAGACCTCAGTGCAGCATTCAATACTGTTGACCATAATATTCTATTAGAATGATTAGAGCACACTGTAGGTATTACAGGTTTGTATCATATCTATCTAATAGACTCCAGTGTGTTCATGTAAATGGAGAGTCTTCTTCATACACTGAGTAGTACGGCAAGATGACGCCAGTGTGTACGGTAGGCCATCCTCGTCTCTGTTGTCGATCTCTTTTCTTTGATATTTGTTTGTTATTTGCCATTTTTCTGGCACTATGCCCCCCAGATGGTTATGCATTAAGCACCTACAACCGGGATACTCTGTTAAACCTTCGTCTTCCCCCCTATGCTGGGTCGGATCAAGGCTGGAATTTGGGAGACACTACCTTTCCACGTATCATCTCTTCCACTGGCTCATACGGTTTGCCTCTCTCCTCCCGGCCTAAGAAGCATTATTGGAAGTGGGGCAAACGGAGTGGGTTTCAGGTTTGCTTCAAGGCTTACCTTAAAACATATGCTGCAACTAATTCGATCACCACCACGGGGATCATGCGACTACCATCTGCTCGGGATCCATTATCCTTCAGGCTGCTCAAATGGTAAATGGACTAATTCTTATACAGCGCTTTTCCTTGTCCACCCCAGCTGTAAAACTCAAAAACCAGTCTTATTTGTTATCATCTATCTAGCTTCCCAACCCCCTGAACCACGGGGTGATCCCCTGGTTCACCCAGTACCGGAGTACGGTCACACCCATTCTCACAAGCACTTTCTCAATACTTAGTGCTGTCTAACTACATTCACACACATTCATAGTCACATGGATGCATCAGAGAGCATTAGGGTTAGAGGGTTAGTATCTTGCCCAACGATACTTGACATGCAGACTAGAGGAGCCAATTTCATTGTACTAGTGTACTATGTATGACTGTGCAATGACAATAAAGAGTTATCTTATCTTATCAAACCACCAACCTTCCAATCAGTTGGTGACCTGCTCTACCTCCTGAGCTACAGCCACCCCTACGCCAGCCATCCCTGGATTTGTCCGGTCAATAAACAAGCCTATCCGGCTTCTCCAGTAGTCTCTCTGCCTATTCGTTTCTGGATTGGGTCCCCCAGAGATGGTGTACGGCACAGGTATTTAAGCCAACTAAGACGTGCTTCCAGCAGAGATAAGATGTCTATCTCTCGGATGGCCATATTAAATGCAAGATCGCTGGTGAATAAAACCTTCATCTTAAATGACCTCTTCCTCATGCTCTGTTCCTGACTGAAACTTGGATTCGTCCTGGTGAGTCCTCTTCCTTCTCAGAGCTACTTCCCCCAGATAGTGTGTTCTTCAGTTCACCGAGACTCTTGGGAAGACGTGGAGGCATATCCTTGGTTTTTAAAAACAAACTTAAAGTTCGGCAACTGCCCTCTCCTACCTATTCTAGTTTTGAGGTTCAATTATTGGAGCTTGCCAATGATCCTGTGTGCTGTGATTTATCGACCACCTAAATATAATAGGTCTTTTATCTGTGAATTTGCTGACTTTTTAGCAGAGGTGGGTCGAGTATCCAAAAATTGTACTCAAGTAAGAGTAGCATTACTTTAAAATATTATTACTCAAGTAAAAGTGAAAAGTAGCCATCCAAAAACTTACTCAAGTAAGAGTAAAAAATTAGTTGGCGAAAAGGCTACTCAAGTACTGAGTAACTGGTTGTATTGTCTAATTTATGTTTTTAGTTTGTTTAAATAAATGCTCATTCAAACAAAAATACATAAATGTACAAAATTCAGTATTTTCAAATAGAAATTATGTAAAACTGTTAACAAAATAAGGCGCAACAATTCTAATTTCCAGATTTCAGTTTTTCACAACGTAAAGCTTTTTTCAAGCAATACCCACAGTAAATATATTCGCATTTACAGCAGCCTCAGAGAAAACATTAGAAGGAGGCAACTTCAACAAAACACACTACAGCTGATGCGCCAGAATGTCATACTAGGGGTGGTTCTTTTAAATACAAGGAGGGATGAAGTAAATAAGAAACAAAGGACACAGAGATGCAACAGGTATAATTAGGAAATGTTTATTCCCCAAGGCGAACAACAGGAATTAAAAAACAAAACAAACAAACAAAAAAACACATTTGTGCTGAAATTCCACAGGAATAGACAAACAATTCTAACAAAACTATAAAATGTTCTTTGTATACTAAAATACCCTAAAGTATAGACAGTGGATTAACACAATGTCATATAAAAACACTAAAAACATGCGATACAACTATCAGAATAAAATAATTCAAATAAAAACTACACTCACAAATAAACACTGAAGTCAGAATAAAACCAATTATAAAAGACAAATACAAATTTCCACTATTTGGATGTACATATGTGTATGGCTCACTTTACCATAAATTGTTCCTTCACTCAGTGAAATGATGGTTAAGCTTCAGCAGCAGTTGGCTCTCGAGGTTCTTTCTGTGAAGCTGTGACCGTTTGGCAGTGAACAGGAGTCCTGCCTGACTAAAAAGTCTCTCACAGGCTGCAGATGCAGGAAGAGCTGTGTTGACTTTGACTGACAGCTTCTTGATGTGAGGAAAGCTACGCAATAGATCCATACCGCCAGTGAATGGACATGAAAGGTACCTCTCCAGCTCCCCTCTTCTGGATATCCTGACCCCATGGACCCAAAGAAGTTATCTTCATCAGATAGGCTGCTGTTTGTGCTGGCCTGACCCAACTCTGTGTCTAGGTGATGTCTGATGAAGGCCAGACCTGTGGAAAGATGTATGGTTAGGTCTGTGCATTAATGTGCTGTATAGACTGCTGAGCTGCTGATGATTGCCATGAAATTTTTTTTTATCACACCAGAGATGTTTTTTTCCTAACTTTTGTCAGCCTTTTTTCCCCTAACTAACACTATAATCCCAAATCACAGTAACAAGAAAAGTCATTATAAGTCAAAATCTAGTGGCTCACAATTAATGGATAACATGCACATTTGCCAGCTTTTAAGATGCTCTCCTCTGTGATGTTCCATGATGTTCTGAATCTTGGTAGAAGTATTGCAGATGCAATCAGCTCAGGGTCTGTCATTATTTCTCCAAAACGTTTCTGGATCCCATCCCGCAGCACATCAACAAGAGGTCTACACATTTTGCAAGATGACTCCAGCCTCCTCAGCTTCTCCAGCAACTGGTAAAGTGTTGGCAGCAAGAAGCCCATGTGCACAGATGATTCCCCTTGGAGGATGTTAAGGGCCATGGCAACGGGCTTCATCACAGCAGTGTGCTCAACCAAAAATCCCACTTCAGCAGAATTTAACCTAAAAAAGGTGTAGAAACAGAAATAGGTCATAGCCATTTCTAAAGCAATGTAATAAATGTGCATTTTCTGTAAAATTTGCAAATAATTGCAAAATAAGAGCTTGAACGAGTTTGATTGGGTCGAAAAAACTGCAACTTGCACTCATGTTCCACTGTTTCATAAGCCATGATTGACCTGCTGGTTTTATTCCACAGAGCATGACTGTTGAAAGATTTTATTATGTTTATGTTTAGAAGTACATTTTGTTTAAGGTTTTCTAGATGTGTTTGCTCTTTTTTACTAGAGAAGTTACGTTGTGCAAGCTTTGTGTGCATTCCAGAGCTCTCTGACTTTCACACACACATCCTGGGAGCATGAGAGAGGTTGTACCTTCTCTTACTGATTTTATGGTATAGGAGGACACCTACTCTGTATCTGTTTTAGTCTAAAAGCCTTTTGTTTAGATGGACCGCTAGACTCCTGGCACCAGCTTTGGGGAGTCTTCACGGGATCATATCACACACACACACACACACACACACACACACACACACGGTATACGTCATATGTTAAGGAACCTATGCATATTCATGTAACCACAATAAAAGAGCAGTGTTACGGGAGAGCGGACGAGAGCAACTGAGGTCAAGCGAAGGAACGGCGCCTGTCCAGTTCTCTCCCGTGCACGTTAATTTGTAAAACCTGTCTGACTGTCATTTATTCCAATCTGAGTTGCATTACAGGAAAACTCCTGTCAATGACATTTTGCAAAAGCAGACCGAGACAGTCTCTTGATTGATTGATTGATTGATTAATAATACTTCATTCATCCCTAGGGAAATTGGGTTAAGGCTGCCAGCCGTGCCAGCGCCATCTTACCCTTCCGACCATACATACATTACACAAACATCACATGGGGAAGACAGGTCAGAGAGGTATAACAATGGAAAATGCACAACATGAGGAAAGATGAGGAGGAAAAAAAAAGAAATCCCCCCAGACTGAGCTCCAACAGGGAGATCAGTTTGAGAACAGAAACAAACACCTCAGCACATAGAACATGAATCATCACATCTCACAACATAGAAGACATAAGCTTCGAAGGCATTTGGAGGCGGTGGGGGGGAGTGTAGGTCTGTGTCATTGTACATGCGTACATGTGCGTGTGTGTGTGTGTGTTCGGTGTCAACCGAGAGAAAGTGTCCCTTCACCCAGTTAAGCAAAAGTCAACAATCTTCGATCAACGCGGATGGCCTTGAAGGAGGAAAAAAGAGTTCTGACAACAATCCTGTTATCATGGAGATTTTTGTTGTTCCAGTCAGCTTCGACTTTGGCAGGCCTTCAGCTGGCATCAGTGGGATAGCCACATGAGTGAAGATGGTGAATGTTTGGGTTTAGTGCGAACAACTGCATCCAATTTTTACAGTTGGTCTAATGTCCATCACTGGTCACCAATTCTCTCAGTTCCCGTTGTTCTTCTCCAAGATGTTATCCATATTGCAGAGCCATGAGCTTCTCCAAGATGTTATCCATATTGCGTTCACAACACAGTCTGAGTACTCACAGCCCTGCCAATCGTATATCATGTCGGCCAGCCTTGTGGGATTTTGAACAGCTATAGCCGCTTCTTGTACTTCGATAAGCCAGGTCCGAGCCAGCTCCAATCAGGCAGAACTCTGTTATCATGGTTCCGAATTGGTAGATGTCATTCAATGTCCTCCATCGAGAGTGCCGCCAGACACACGATGCAACCGACCATCGAGTATCCGGCGGCAAACGTCTCCCCAGGACAATCGGGCTCTCCCAAGCCCAGGAAGGTGTCAGTTCTGTTACGGGACCAGTTGATCAAATCCATAATTCTTTAGGTTTTAGAGAACAAGACTGAGAAACTCTCTGAGGGTTAGAGTTAGACGAGACTATACAAAAGACATGAGAAGCCAAGCAGGAAAGATAAGGGAGAGGGAGAGGGAGAAGGAGAAGGAGAAAAGTGCAACCGCCTCTGTCAAGAGCCAAGAGAGAAGGATGTATGTATCATTGGTAGCTTCTGCAGCAGTGGCATCAACTGTTGATATAAGATTGAGTAGATGACATGCACACTTTTGGTGCCTTGGAAGCTGGTACTCCAGACCTGTGTTTTCATCCAAAACGCAAACACACCTCTAACTCACTGTATTCTTCTGCATCATCAAGGATAGACCCACTATCCTCCTGCCAATTGGTTGTTTCTTCCTCTTTGTCCTCACCATATAATCGAAAGGCCTTCAAGAAGTTTGAACCATTGTCTGTTGTCGTCCGGGTCACTTTTTCTCTGATGTGATACTCTGAATGGATTTCTTCTAATGCAGCAGCAAGAACATCCAATGTGTGCGAACCTTTAAGAGGTCTACAAACCAGTGCAGCAGAATGCCTTTCTAAAGAGATGTCATCTATCCAGTGACAAGTCAGTCCTAAGTAGCTATGCTGTCTGGCAGACCAGCAGTCTGTTGTGGTAGCAACATAGTTCACAGTGCTCAATTTTTTGATGATTATGCTTTTCATGTTCTTCGCATTGTATTTTTGAGCACAATGTTTTCCTTGTAATTACTGTACACTGAGGTTGCAAGGTTTCCATCATAGTCTTGAAGGAGGATATCTCAACTGTAGAAAATGGTTTGTTGGCCTCACATACAAACGTAAGCAGAAGCTTGTCAAACGTTGCTTGTGTTATCCGCCTAGAGCCAGTGAAAGAGTCTGTAAGTTTTGCATTCTTCATAGGTGGCTCGGTAGAAAAGGATGACTTTCGTTTACTGTGGCTGTCCATTAATTCTGTATACATCCTCAATTTGTTGGAGTGAACCCTCTGTTGGCAGAAAAAAAATAGACCATGAAATGACACGTGACTAAGCAATTTCTATACAGTTCTTAAAAAAAACAACAACAAACAAACAAAAAAAGATGCTCCCATATTTTTAACTCTCCTGTCATGTTCAACCCCACCACCACCACCTCCCACCCATTGACTGAACGACCCACTGAATGACCAAATGAAAGACCCTCTGAAAGACCCATTGTCGCATCCACGGAACTGAATTTGGTGGTGAAAACTGTTTGTTATGCTAATTTAAGAGCTGTTAAAACAGACCAGTCAATTTTGGCTGGGAACACTAAAGTAAGGGGTGGGGAATGAACGCGACCGGAGGGTTAAACTAGAACAAAAAACATTTTTCACCACCAAATTAAGTTAAGTGGGGCGTTCAGTGAGTGGATTCCAATTCATTTCCGGGAACACCACAGGTGTAACAATGTTGATTAAAACACACAAAATTCAATGAAAGAGGTGATCATCACTTTGATATGTTCAAGTGCATAGTGTGGAGGATATCATTAGGCAATCTGATGTAAAACACAATATTTATGAGTGCTTTAAGGTGTGAATCACATAGATTTGACCCGAAGACTACAGGATGGGAAGAGAAACAAAGTCCATCCATCCATCCATCCATCCATCCATCTTCATCCGCTTTATCCGAGGCCGGGTCGCGGGGGCAGCAGCCTAAGCAGAGAAGCCCAGACCTCCCTCTCCCCAGCCACCTCCTCCAGCTTATCCGGGGGAATACCAAGGCGTTCCCAGGCCAGCCGAGAGATATAATCTCTCCAGCGTGTCCTGGGTCTGCCCCGGGGCCTCCTCCCGGTGGGACATGCCCGGAACACCTCACCCAGGAGGCGCCCAGGAGGCATCCTTGTCAGATGCCCGAACCACCTCAACTGGCTCCTTTCGATGTGGAGGAGCAGCGGCTCTACTCTGAGCCCCTCCCGGATGGCCGAACCTCTCACCCTATCTCTAAGGGAGGCCAGCCACCCTTCGGAGGAAGCTCATTTCTGCCGCTTGTATCCGCGATCTCGTTCTTTCGGTCACTACCCACAGCTCGTGGCCATAGGTGAGGGTAGGGATGTAGATCGACCGGTAAATTGAGAGCTTCGCTTTTACACTCAGCTCCCTCTTCACCACGACGGACCGGTGCAGCGTCCGCATCACTGCAGCCGCAGCACCAATCCGTCTGTCGATCTCCGGCTCCCTTCTCCCATCACTCGCGAACAAGACCCCGAGATACTTGAACTCCTCCACTTGGGGCAGGAACTCATCCCCGACCGGGAGTGGGCACTCCACCCTTTTCCGGCTGAGAACCATGGCCTCAGATTTGGAGGTGCTGATCCTCATTCCCGCTGCTTCACACTCGGCTGCGAACTGCTCCAGTGCGAGCTGGAGGCCTTCACCTGATGAAGCCAACAGAACCACATCATCTGCAAAAAGCAGAGATGAGATTCTGAGGCCACCGAAGTGAAAGCCCTCCGCCACTTGGCTGCGCCTAGAAATCCTGTCCATAAAAATATGAACAGAACCGGTGACAAAGGGCAGCCCTGGCGGAGCCCATCACCCACCGGGAACAAGTCCGACTTATTGCCGGCAATGCGAACCAAACTCTTGCAACGGTTGTACAGGGATCGAATGGCCCGTAGCAATGGGCCAGACACCCCATACTCCCGCAACACCTCCCACAGGACACCCGAGGGACACGGTCGAATGCCTTCTCCAAGTCCACAAAACACATGTAGACTGGTTGGGCAAACTCCCATGCACCCTCAAGTATCCTTGAGAGGATAAAGAGCTGGTCCAGTGTTCCGCGACCAGGACGAAAACCGCATTGTTCCTCCTGTATCCGAGGTTCGACTAACGGACGAACTCTCCTTTCCAGCACCCTGGCATAGACTTTCCCAGGGAGGCTGAGGAGTGTGATCCCCCTGTAGTTGGAACACACCCTCCGGTCTCCCCTCTTAAAGATGGGGACCACCACCCCGGTCTGCCAGTCCAGGGTACTGCCCTGATCTCCACGCAACATTGTAGAGGCGTGTCAACCAGGACAGCCCTACAACATCCAGAGCCTTCAGGAACTCGGGCGGACCTCATCAACACCAGGGCTCTGCCACCAAGGAGTTGTTTAACTGCCTCAGTGACCTCGCCCGGAAATTGGCGGGTCACTCCCTCATCCCCAGACTCTGCTTCCTCCTCGGAAGACGTGTCAGTGGGATTAAGGAGGTCCTCAGTATTCCTTCCACCGCCTGACAATTTTCTCAGTCGATGTCAGCAGCGCCCGCCAGCACTATACACAGTGCAGGTAGAGCACCGCTTTCCCCTCCTGAGACGCCTGACGGTTTGCCAGAATCTCTTGAGGCAGTCCGAAAGTCTTTTTCCATGGCCTCTCGAACTCCTCCCACACCCGAGTTTTTGCTTCAGCCACTGCCCGAGCCGCATTCCGCTTGGCCTGTCGATACCTGTCGGCTGCCTCCGGAGTCCCACAGGCTAACCAAGCCCGATAGGACTCCTTCTTCAGCTTGGTGGCTCCCTTCACCTCTGGTGTCCACCATTTGGTTCGGGGATTACCACCACGGCAGGCACCAACCACCTTGCGGCCGCAGCTCAATGCAGCAGCTTCGGCGATGGAGACGCTGAACATGGTCCATTCGAACATAGTCTCCCTCGGAATGCTGTTGAAGCTCTGCCGGAGGTGTGCGTTGAAGATCTCGCGGACTGGGGCCTCTGCTAGACGTTCCCAGCACACCCTCACTACGCGTTTAGGTGCACCGGGTCTGTCCAGCGTCCTCCCCCGCCACCTGATCCAACTCACCACCAGGTGGTGATCAGTTGACAGCTCAGCCCCTCTCTTTACCCGAGTGTCCAGAACATATGGTCGCAGGTCTGGTGATACGATTACAAAATCGATCATCGACCTGCGGCCTAGAGTGTCCTGGTGCCACGTGCACTTATGGACACTCTTATGTTCGAACAAGGTGTTCGTTATGGCCAAACTGTGATTTGCACAGAAGTCCAATAACAAAACACCGCTCGGATTCAGATCAGGGAGGCCGTTCCTCCCAATCACGCCCCTCCAGGTCTCGCTGTTGCTACCCACGTGAGCATTGAAGTCTCCCAGCAGGACAACAGAGTCTCCCGGTGGGGCACCCTCCAGCACCCCCCCGAGGGACTCTAAGAAGGCTGGGTACTCTGAACTGCCACTCGGCGCATAAGTGCAGATGACAGTCAGGACCCTTTCCCCGACCCTAAGGCGCAGGGAACAAACCCTCTCATCCACCGGGAAAAACCCCAACGTACCGGCAGCAAGCCGAGGGGATATTAAAATACCCACCCCAGCCCGCCGCCTCTCACTAGGGGCAACTCCAGACTGAGACAGAGTCCAGCCCCTCTCTAGGAGACTGGTTCCAGAGCCCAAGCCATGCGTAGAGGTGAGCCCGACTATATCTAGACGGTACCTCTCAACCTCACGCACTAACTCAGGCTCCTTCCCCACCAGAGAGGTGACATTCCATGTCCCTATTGCCAGTCTTGGCAGCCGGGGATCAGTCCGCCAGGGCCTCTGCTCCTGGCCGCCGCCCAGCACACAATGCACCCGACCCCTATGGCGCCTCCTGCGGGTGGTGGGCCTGCGGGAGGATGGGCCCATGTCTCCTCTTCGGGCTGTGCCCGGCCGGGACCCCATGGACTAAGGCCCGCCACCAGACGCCGCCCTCGGGCACCCTCCCCGGGCCTGGCTCCAGGGCGGGGCCCCGGTAACCCTATCCCGGGCAGGGTAAACTGTTCCCTCGATGTTTTCTTCATAAGAGTCGTGCCTATATTACATGGGTTTTCGCTTAAAAAAAGAAATTCCAGATTAAGTTCAAAACAAGAACTTATGCAAGGCTTAGCACTGCTAGTCAATAGATTCTCCTTCAAAAAAAAAAAAAAAAGTTTAGCTTTTCCTCTTTATAAACTTCTACACCTTATAACTGTACTTCTCGGAAGCAAGAGTCAGGACAAAAGATGATGGTCCAGACCAGGAGGGGGTAAGTGACGGAAGTGACGGACAAGGTAAGCGACTCATGTTGTAACTGATGTCAGACGCCAGAGATTTTGGCGGAAAATTAAAGTGAATGGTAGCTTAGAAGTGAACAAATTCCTTTAAGCTTATGATAATACTCTTATCAATTGTCTTACAACTAACAACATTTGTCTAAATCATCGCAAACACCCTGGAGAACAACGGGGAGAGTTTAGAGGCTCTCCAAGATTACATCGATCAGTGCTTCCAGGATCTCGTAATGAAGAAGGCTCAGAGTGCATCTTCCCCGGCCAAATCTGAGACACCGTCATCGAAAAGATGTTGCCCGGCAGATTCCCCCGGCACAACATCGCCAGCCGGCAAAGATATTGCAGATATCCTTGAGTCAATCGACAAACGATTGTCCAGTTTTGATGCAAGGCTGTCCTTGGCGGAGATTCTACACCGGGAATTTAAATCCTTGCGAGAATCCCTGGAGTTCAGCCAGCAGCAGGTGGAAACGCTCTCTGCTGAAAATGCAACGCTAAGGGAGTTGGTGAAATGTCTCACTGAAAATGTTACCCAGCTAAATAGAGAAAATAAAAAAATAAAAGAGACAGTCATTGATCTGTTTTTTCTGGTATTCCAGAAGCCACTGGAGAAGATGCGGAGACTACGGTGAAAAGCTTCATCAAAACCCACCTGAAGCTGCCGGAGGATACCGTAAAGAACATCGCCTTTAATAAAGTGCATTGCATCGGCCCCATGCGGGCAGCGGCTGGGAGACCACGTCCTACTGTGGCCAAATTCGGCCACTTCAAACAAAAGGAACAGGTGAAAAGTCGCGGCAGGGAATTAATAGGAACGGACTTCAGCGTAAACGACCAGTTCCCAAAAGAGATCCTGGAACGACGCAGGGCCCTCTTCCCCATCAGATGCAGCTTCATCCAGAAGGGCTCCCGCGCTGTCATTGCTGTGGACCGGCTCTACGTGGATGGACAGCTTTACCACGACCCTGGCATCACCCCGTGGCTGTATTAACTTCACACCAGATAAGAATCCGCTACACCCTTTCCCTATCCACTCACACTAACTTGCATTAACATCTGTTTAACTTACCAATATCAAATCGCAACTTAAGTGTGATATCATAGCAGAATTAACACCGTCACTCTCCGTCAATGATTTAATTGGAATGTTTCCGGGGGGTTTTTTTCTTCTCGTTTTTTTTTCCTTTCCCCCCCTCTTTTTTTATGCTGCTCACCCTTGTCCTTGGTGTCTTTCTTTTTATTTTCTTTCACTGCTTCGATCACCTGGTTCCAGACTCATCCACAAACAACATCCTTTATTTCAGGGGTGTCCAAACTTTTTTCACTGAGGGCCACATACATAAAAATATAGGAGGGGCTGGGCCACTTACTAGAAATTAAGTATATAACCTTAACTGTAATTTTTTCAATTTTTTTTTTCAATTTAATTTTATTTATATAGCACCAAATCACAACAAAAGTCGCCTCAAGGCACTTTATATTGTACAGTAGATAGCACAATAATAAATACAGAGAAAAACCCAACAATCATATGACCCCCTATGAGCAAGCACTTTGGCGACAGTGGGAAGGAAAAACTCCTTTAACAGGAAGAAACCTCCGGCAGAACCAGGCTCAGGGAGGCGGCCATCTGCTGTGACCGGTTGGGGTGAAAGAAGGAAAACAGGATGAAAGACATGCTGTGGAAGAGAGACAGAGATTAATAACAGATATGATTCGATGCAGAGAGGTCTATTAACACATACTGAGTGAGAAAGGTGACTGGAAAGGAAAAACTCAATGCATCATGGGAATCCCCGGCAGCCACGTCTATTGCAGCATAACTAAGGGAGGATTCAGGGTCACCTGGTCCAGCCCTAACTATATGCTTTAGCAAAAGGAAAGTTTTAAGCCTAATCTTGAAAGTAGAGATAGTGTCTGTCTCCCGAATCCAAACTGGAAGCTGGTTCCACAGAAGAGGGGCCTGAAAACTGAAGGCTCTGCCTCCCATTCTACTTTTAAATACTCTAGGAACAACAAGTAAGCCTGCAGTGCGAGAGCGAAGTGCTCTAATAGGGTGATATGGTACTACAAGGTCATTAAGATAAGATGGGGCCTGATTATTTAAGACCTTGTATGTGAGGAGCAGGATTTTGAATTCAATTCTGGATTTAACAGGAAGCCAATGAAGGGAAGACAAAACAGGAGAAATATGCTCTCTCTTTCTAGTCCCTGTCAGTACCCTTGCTGCAGCATTTTGGATCAGCTGAAGACTTTTCAGCGAGTTTTTAGGACATCCTGATAACAAAGAATTACAGTAGTCCAGCCTGGAAGTAATAAATGCATGAACTAGTTTTTCAGCATCACTCTGAGACAGGATATTTCTAATTTTAGAGATGTTGCGCAAATGGAAGAAAGCAGTCTTACATATTTGTTTAATATGTGCGTTGAAGGACATGTCCTGGTCAAAAATGACTCCAAGGTTCCTCACAGCATTACTGGAGGCCAAGGTAATGCCATCCAGAGTAAGAATCTGGTTAGACACCATATTTCTAAGATTTTCAGGGCCGAGTACAATAACCTCAGTTTGATCTGAATTAAGAAGCAGAAAGTTAGCGGCCATCCAGGTCTTTATGTCTTTAAGACATTCCTGCAGTTTAACTAATTGGTCTGTGATACCTGGCTTCATGGATAGATAGAGCTGCGTGTCATCTGCATAGCAGTGAAAATTTATGCTATGTCTTCTAATGATGCTGCCTAAGGAAGCATGTATAATATAAATAGAATTGGTCCTAGCACTGAACCCTGTGGAACACCATAATTGACCTTAGTGTGTGAAGAGGACTCTCCATTTACATGTACAAATTGGAGTCTATTAGATAGATATGATACAAACCACTGCAGTGCAGTACCTGTAATACCTACAGCATGTTCTAATCGCTCTAATAGGATATTATGGTCAACAGTATCGAACGCAGCACTGAGGTCTAGCAGGACAAGCACAGAGATGAGTCCACTGTCAGAGGCCATAAGAAGATCATTTGTAACCTTCACTAAAGCTGTTTCTGTGCTGTGATGAGCTCTGAAACCTGACTGAAACTCTTCAAATAAGCCATTCCTCTGCAGATGATCTGTTAGCTGTTTGACAACTACTCTTTCAAGGATGTTTGATATGAAAGGAAGGTTGGAGATTGGCCTATAATTAGCTAAGACAGCTGGGTCTAGAGATGGCTTTTTAAGTAAAGGTTTAACTACAGCCACCTTGAAGGCCTGTGGTACATAGCCGATTATTAGAGATAGGTTGATCATATTTAAGATTGAAGCATTAATTAATGGCAGGACTTCTTTGAGCAGTTTTGTAGGAATGGGGTCTAAAAGACACGTTGATGGTTTGGAGGAATTAATTATTGAAGTTAACTCAGAAAGATCAATTGGAGGAAAAGAGTCTAACTTAACATCGATGGTACTAAAAGTAGCTGTAGATAATATTACATCTGTGGGAGGATTATTGGTAATTTTTTCTCTAATGATAAAAATTTTATTTGTGAAGAAGTTCATGAAGTCATTACTAGTTAACGTTAAAGGGATTGTTGGCTCAGTAGAGCTCTGACTTTTTGTCAGCCTGGCTACAGTGCTGAAGAGAAACCTGGGGTTGTTCTTATTTTCTTCAATCAGTGACGAATAGTAAGATGTTCTGGCTTTGCGGAGGGCTTTCTTATAAAGCAGCAAACTATTTCTCCAGGCTAAATGATGATCCTCTAAATTTGTGACACGCCATTTCCTCTCCAGCTTACGAGTTATCTGCTTTAGGCTACGTGTTTGAGAATTATACCACGGAGTCAGGTACTTCTGATTTGAGGCCTTAGTTTTCACAGGAGCTACAGTATCCAGAGTCGTGCGTAGTGAGGAGGTAAAATTATTAACAAGATAATCGACCTCTGTTGGAGTAGCGTTCAGATAGCTGCTCTGCTCTATGTTGGTACAGGGCATTGAAGATGATAACAGTGGGTGGATTATATTCTTAAACTTAGTTACAGCACTTTCAGAAAGACATCTACTTTGATAAAGTCTACTCTCCACTGCTGTGTAATCAGTTATAGTAAATGTAAATGTTATCAGGAAATGATCAGACAGCAGAGGGTTTTCAGGAAACACTGTTAAATGTTCAGTTTCTATGCCATATGTTAAAACAAGATCTAGAGTGTGATTAAAGTGGTGGGTGGGTTCTTTTACATTTTGAGAGAAGCCAATTGAGTCTAATAACAGATTTAATGCGATGTTGAGGCTGTCATTTTAGCATCTACATGGATGTTAAAATCACCCACAATAATTATTTTATCTGAGCTGAGCACTAAATCAGATAAAAGTCTGAGAAATCAGAGAGAAACTCTGTGTAAGGCCCAGGTGGACGATAGATGATAACAAGTAAGACTGGTTTCTGAGTTTTACAGCTGGGTTGGACAAGGCTAAGCATCAGGCTTTCAAATGAATTAAAAGTCTGTCTTGGTCTTTCGTTAATTAATAGACTGGTGTGAAAAATTGCTGCCACACCGCCCCCTCGGCCTGTGCTTCGAGATTTCTGGTAGTTAGAATGACTCGGGGGTGTTGATTCATTTAAATTAACATACTCATCCGGCTGCAACCAGGTTTCTGTAAGGAAGAGTAAATCGATTTGTTGATCAATTATTAAGTCATGTACTAACAGAGACTTGGAGGAGAGAGACCTAATATTTAATAATCCACATTTCACTGTTTTACTCTTTGGTTCAGATGTGGATACTGTGTTGTTCTTTCTTTGTGATTTTTTATGTTTAAGTTGTTTATTGCTGGTTTTTGGTTTGTTTTTTGTCTGTTTGGGAGCTGACACAGTCTCAATGGAGATGGGTTTTTGGGGGGGGTAGCAGGAGGAGCGTATTAAAGTTTGAAAAATCATTTAAAAGTGGTCAAATGTGTTATATTGTTGAATATAATTAAAGACAAAACTGCCTTCATCACAGCTTTCCATAAATGGATCTTTATTGATTTATTCAGAAAAAGCTTTGGTAGCTCATTCTCAGAACAGCAGCAGATTTCCTCTTGGACAGAAGATTTACAGCACAGAGAAAAAACAATAAAGGGGAAAATGGGACGGGTACATTTCAAGCTTGTTATTTAAGTTCTTAGGCTTAGCAACACACCTATTAACGTTCGTTTGAAACCGTCATCAACATTAACAGACTGAACTGGACTTAATAACCTGAGTCCATATAATTTTAGTAAATTATTCTGGTGAGTATCAGCTGCGCTGGGTATGTAAATCGGGCCATCCAGCCGCGGTGCTCATCGTACGCCACTCATGCCAAAAATCCGGACAAATGTCACTTGATCAAGGAGCAGATCTGCATCAGATGAGATCAGCTGACTTTGCGTGTGGGTGCGCTGTGCACAGCGGTGTGTACTCTGTGTGTTAACAAGAAAAACACATATAAGAAAGTGGTGCGCAAAAGCAGGGTAGTGACAGAATTGATGCGCATTATTGATATTTGAAGCATGTGTACCTGCACATGCATGCTTATTAACACACGGGTACTGTGGAATATAATTTTTTACTCACCTAAAGCGCTCGTGCTCTCGTCCACTCCCCGCAAAAAACATTAGCAGCTGTGCGGTGTCTGTGGCATCAGTGCTCAGATCGCATGCGATGGAGTAAAAATCAAAAGCACAGCTTTATCAGACAGCTGCAGTTTAATGTTGGCTGACGACTCTTCAATGCGTGGCACAACTGGATTTCTGGACATGCTGACGTTGTTGAAGTCCTGCACATTATTTCGGTGACTTTAACGAGGCCGTGTTTTATGAGGTCTCCATCTGAAAAAGGCTTGCCATGTCTTGCCATGAGTTGGGCGACCTCATAGCTGCTATTGGAGCCTTTTCCTGGACAATTTGAGCACGAAAAAAATACTGTTGCTGACCCCGCAGGATAGCTACCCTTTGCTTTAATTTCTGCTCTTGCTCAACACCAGTGTAGGATGCATAGGTCTGATGTTTGGTTTCATAATGACGTCGTACATTATACTCTTTCATAACTGCCACAGTTTCAGTGCAGATCAAACAGACACACGTCCCCTTGAATTCTTTGAAGAAATATTCACTCTCCCACCGTGTCTGAAATTTTCTGCACTCACTTTCTACCTTTCGCTTCTTTGGTTCTGCCATGTTCAGTAACTTGGGGGTAAATTTCTTCTGTGATTGTCCTTTTTGGTAGAGCAACTGCCTTGATCAACAGTAGCTCCCCCTGGTGTTAAAACTAAGAAGTGCAATACACTCCAACAAAAGTTGAAGTGCGGGCCATATTCTATTCTATTTATAAAATTACTTGAGGGCCAATTAAAAATGGACGCGGGCCGGACACCCCTGCTTTATTTGGACACATACGCACAGCACGATCACGCACAGTCATGCGCTCAACGGCAGCACATTTACATCAATCAGACAGCGCACACAGACGTATAGGATACACACACTTAAATCAAACGTACTCATATTAGTAAATATACACACACAAAGTCAGACTCAGGGAGCATCTCGCAACACATTTTTTTTCTCTCTCTCCTTCTGATGTATTCTCTCCACCTGTCTAAATGTTGCCCCCCTGGTGTGACAGGTGCCTGGGAAGGGTGCGATCCTAGATCCCGCAGCTGTGTATTGAAATAAAGAGGCACAGATCATGAACTTGTTTACAATTCCACAACAGGGGAACAAGTCATTAATCGCCTCTCATAAGAACCAGCAATTCTTTGTAACATGTGGCATAACAACTGTCAGCGCATTGTCAAAAGTACAGGAATAACCTTGGCGAGTATACATTAACCATCATAAATATAGATAACATTGGTTCGCAGTGACCAGGGTACCTCAGCCTTTGTTCCGGTTACACATACATATCACTTGCATCAAGAAATACAATGTACTGTAACTCACAGCCAGTGAATAGCAAATAACCATTCATATACAGCACACGAGCGGCTATGCAAGCATTAGAATAGAATAGAATAGAATAGAATAGAATAGAATTCAATAAAGTTGAATTCCATCCAGAAAGTGCTTTAGTCATGATATATTACAGCCTTTGCATCCTGTCTTACCTCAACAAGACATATAGAAAACACACAACTGAGGACGTGCATTAGCATCGCTATGGTACTTGAAGCTCACTTCCCCCGCTAGCCAGTCCATTAGCCTAGCACGATCACGTTCACATCACGATCTCATTCAAAACACAATACTTCAGCAGTACTTAACTTATAACAGTATACATTCATTCACAACTTCACAACAGTCTTATTGCTTCTACTGTGTTACCTATTAGTCATTTTGAGGACTAGTAACCAGTGTTGGGGAGTAACGGAATACATGTACCGCCGTTACGTATTCAGAATACAAAATATGAGTAACTGTATTCTGTTACAGTTACCGTTTAAAAAGGTGGTATTCAGAATACAGTTACTTTGTTGAAATAAATGGAATACACAGCGGTACTTCCCTGTTTCATATTGTCGCGGGTCAGGACTGTTTGGGTTTGTTTGACAGCTACGTTCTGTTGTTCCAGGCGTTACGGTTGCCATGGTTACAGGGTGACGCTCTCTCTCTGCGTGTTTCCTGGGTGAGAGAGCGCTTTTTTGTTGTTGTTGTTGTGCTAAGCTAAAAGGCAGAATGCTACAGGCATGGCCCTAAAGCATGTAGCCTGATGGGCAGTGTAGTCCGTGCTGCAGGGAGAATGGACTACCATACCCGTTATGTGTCTGTGAGCGAGGGGAGGAGAGAAAGGAAAAGTCCGAGCTGTCACGGAGCAAAACGGGAGCTGGAAGCATGTAAATATAATAATAACCACAGCAGCCAAGAAGAGTGCCTGACGAGCCCAGCTGTAAGTAAGCTATTAAGACTCAACTGTACACTGTGTTCGTGTTTTCCTCCGGAAAAAATAAGTTCCGTTGGAGAAGCCTTTCAACGCCTCTCTCTGTCTCCCGCAAGCAAAGTTGACCCAGACAACAAAGTAAAGCTAGTTTTCGGCTACCAGCCCGACACGAACCCGACGTATTAGCCAGAGGTCCCTTTACTACGTTTTGGAGCCGCGGACCTTCAGTAACAGTAATAAATCACAGCAATAGGACATTCATGTAGTTGTAAACAGCATGATAATATATTAAGTATTCCAAAGTATTCAGAATACGTTACTCTCATTGAGTAACGTAACGGAATACGTTACAGAATACATTTTGGGGCATGTATTCAGTATTCTGTAGTGGAATACATTTTAAAAGTAACCTTCCCAACACTGCTAGTAACCCACCTGTGTATTGAAATAAAGAGGCACAGATCATGAACTTGTTTACGATTCAACTGCAGGATTTATTCTGCAGATTTGCCTCCCAGGGGGATTTACGCTCCTCCTGAGCGCTATGCGCCACCTAGTGGTATTTTTAAGTAATGCCATGGAAGATGTAAAGTGTAATTAGAAAATACTGAATCAACACTGACAGATATAACAAAGACCAAAATATAACTGGGGTGTTCCCTTTTTTTTCTTTATGAAGACATAAACTGAACTAACACCCCATAAGTCTTTTTATCTCTTAAATTTTTAACTATCAGTTTAATCCAGATTTATCAGCCACACATTTTAACGTAAACACATATGTTAACCTTTTACACTGCCCCCCCCTTTTTTTTATACGTCTCCTGACTTTTGTCATGTTAAGGGATGTATGTTTCCAGTTACTGTGGTTGAGTGTAACCGGCGTCCAGGTATGGATGTGGGTATGTGAAGTAAGGGAGTGGAAGAGTACTGGGAATACCCTGGAGAGGGTATGTCGGCAGGAGAGAGTTCACCCCTGCATTCCATTGCTGGTATGATGGTTGTCCCAGGGTGTTATAGGTGAACATCTCTCTCGGCCTGGCAGTCCGCTGCGATCTCCTCACAATCTCTATTTCTTCTTGTTGTTTATTCCCATCAGCTGTTGGGTTAACTGGTGGCTTGGTACACAGGTCTGGCTCAGTGTGATGTTCGTCTTCCAGGGCGACATCCTCCAAAGCTCTGTAGTGTCTCTGCAGTACATTCTCGCCCTGTTCTGGGATGTTAGTTTCCTCCATGACAGAAGGGTGGAATTCATGAGCTGTGGCTCTTAGTTGTTGCTCAGCCTGAGGATGGTGCACTGTCTGTGGTTGTTCTTCCTCTCGAAATCTCAGCCTGTAACATGGAATCTTTTGGTAAGAATATTCTTCATCAGAACTGTCTATGTTTTGGTCATGTGTGTCAACAACTGCCGTTTTCTGTTTTGTTACCTTGTATGGTCTCTCTTCAGGTTGTGAAAGGGGAGTTTCCTCCAGGGGCAGTTCATTTACTGGAAGCAGTAGGTTCCTGTTGAGTACTCGCACCGTTTTGGGACCCTTTTCAGGCTGTACTCTGTAAACCGGTCCGTTGTCGACTCTTTCCACCACATTGTGCACTACCTGCTCCCAGTAAGCCCGCAGCTTGCCAGGTCCACCTCGTTCTGACAGGTTTCTCACGAGCACCTGGACAGAGAACAACACCTCTCACTGCACGGTCATATTGTCTCTTGCCCTTAGCAGAGGATTTCTCACTGTTTTTTGCTGCAATTTCATATGCAAAACGCATCTTCTTTTCCCATTTCTGTGCATATGACTGTCGATCCGATGTTTCAGGATTTCTTTTGGGCGGAAACAACAAGTCCACAGGCAAACGTGGAGATCGGCCATATAGGAGGAAAAATGGGAAGAACCCAGTGGCCTCATGCCTTGTACAATTATAGGCATGTATAACATGAGCCAGATGATCTTTCCACTGACTCTTTTTCTCCTCCTCCAGAGTACGCAACATTTGAAGGAGGGTCCGGTTAAGTCTCTCTACTGAATGACCAATACCAGCCAGCCGTTGTAACCTGCTGAACAAGGTATTCTCAAACTCCTTCCACTGATCGTGGTGGAGTTTCTCTGGGTATCCAAAGCAAGGGATAAAGTCATGGAATATTTTGTCAGCTGCGGTTTTCCCAGATTTATTCCTTTTTGGATACACCTGGGCAAAGCGTGTACAGTGGTCGACAAGAACAAGGATGTACTCATAGCCCTGACTTTGCTCTAGGTGTAGGTAGTCAATACAAAGCAACTCGAGAGGACTGCTGGTGGTTATATGTTCCATCGGAGCTCTTTGAGGAAGATTAGGATGTTTCTGTTTAGTAGACTGTGAATGTCGGGGCATAATACAAGTAGTCTCGAAACTTATCACAGATGGCCCACTTGAGTGCCAAGAACTCGAGCTTACCAGAGTGAAGGTGGTAGTTTCTCACAGCCGATGTTAGTGTTCTTGAGCCATATCCGATGACACGTAACTTGTTTTCCTGATGCTGGTACAGCACTGCACCTAACCCTTCACCTGATGCGTCTGTGTGTAGAATGAATGGAAGGTTGAAGTTTGGGTATGCTAGGGTGGGTGGAGTCGTCAGCACATCCACAAGTTTAGCCAAAACACCCTGGTGCTCTGCTGCCCATCTGATGGGTGTTTTTGATGGCAGCTGTCCTTTTTCTTCCTTCTTAGCTCTGCTTTTGTTTCCATTTGTCTCATGTTGATTGTTGTTTTTACCTTTGTCAGCATTGCTAGGTTTTTGGAGAAGTTCAAACAGCGGCTTGGCCAACCGGGAAAAGTCTTGAATGAAGGAGCGATAGTACCCCAGGAATCCCAACAAGGACTTAACATCTCCAACAGTGTGAGGCACTTTATCTTTCAGAGCCATGACGGCCTCCAAGTCCTTTGGATCAATCTTAACTCCATCTCCTGATACTAAACGTACAAGATAACGAACCTCTCTTTTGAACAACTCACACTTCGCAGGTCTCAGTTTGATCCCATGTTCTCTCATGCGGCCCAGAACTTGTCTGAGGTGGTTGACATGTGCCTCAAAGGATGTAGAATAACACAACACATCATCAAGATATGGAGCACAGCACTCATCTCTAATTCCGTCCAGCACTCCCTCCATACACCTTTGGAATGCTGCAGGTGCATTTGTCAAACCAAATGGGATTCGAATCCATTCATAAAGCCCCCACGGTGTGCTGAAAGCTGTAAGGTGTCTGGATTCCTCACTTACAAACCCTTGGTGATATGCGCTTCCTTGTGTTACCACCCAGGTTGTCAAGTAAGTCCTGTATGCACGGCAAGGGATGATGATCTGCAACTGTGTTTTTGTTCAGTCCCCTAAAGTCCACACATAGCCGCAAACTCTGGTCCTTCTTACGGGCACAGACAACTGGAGAGGAATAAGAGGACACAGATTTGCGGATCCAACCTCTGTCTAGGAGATTCTTTACATAGTCTTTAACCTCCTGGTACAAAGGCTTAGGGATAGAGTTATAGCACTTTTGGACTGGATTGTTGTCTGTTACATTAATCTTCAGCTGCAAGTTGGGTATGCAACCTATGTCTCCCTCCCCTCTAGCAAACACATCAGATTCCTCAAAGAGCATCTGACGCACAACTTCCTGCTGCTGCTGGTCAAGATGCTCCAAGTTAATTGTCCCACAAGGGGAAATTTGGTTGTAACAGCAGCCAGAAAGACACATATACAAACAAACAGTACACAGTACACAGGACACAGAACAGAAACATACACAATTTTTCTTACATATTTACATTAAGGACAATGGTTACTATAAACAGAGTACTGTACAGTTATTAAATTAAATATAAATAACTACAGATAAGAGGCAAACCAGGTTGTAGTGCAAATCGGTTGATTAACTTATTGCAGTTACAGTGCAGATGTAAACATCTATGATTGTTGGGAGCAGTTCTGATTGTACAGTCTGACAGCTGCAGGGAGGAAGGACCTGCGGAAACGCTCCTTCATGCATCTAGGATGCAGCAGTCTGTCACGAATACATCACGAAGATGGCCCCAACTGACAGCGTGCTCAGTGAATACCTCAGGCAGCAGAAACCCAAGAAAGAGGAGGAAGGCGAGGAACCATCATGGAAGGACAGGCCCCTGCACGGTATGTACCACCGGCAGATAGAGGAGGTGGCTGATATCCAGAAATCCTACCAGTGGCTGGACAAAGCTGGACTGAAAGACAGCACAGAGGCACTAATCATGGCAGCACAAGAACAAGCTCTGAGTACAAGATCCATAGAGGCTGGGGTCTATCACACCAGGCAAGACCCCAGGTGCAGGCTGTGTAAAGATGCCCCAGAGACAATCCAGCACATAACAGCAGGGTGCAAGATGCTAGCAGGCAAGGCATACATGGAGCGCCATAACCAAGTGGCCGGCATAGTGTACAGGAACATCTGTGCCGAGTATAACCTGGAAGTCCCGAGGTCAAAATGGGAGATGCCCCCAAGGGTGGTGGAGAATGACCGAGCTAAGATCCTGTGGGACTTGCAGATGCAGACGGACAAAATGGTGGTGGCTAACCAACCAGACATAGTGGTGGTAGACAAACAGAAGAAGACGGCTGTAGTGATCGATGTAGCGGTTCCGAATGACAGCAATATCAGGAAGAAGGAACACGAGAAGCTGGAGAAATACCAAGGGCTCAGAGAAGAGCTCGAGAGGATGTGGAGGGTGAAGGTGACGGTGGTCCCCGTGGTAATCGGAGCACTAGGTGCGGTGACTCCCAAGCTAGGCGAGTGGCTCCAGCAGATCCCGGGAACAACATCGGAGATCTCTGTCCAGAAGAGCGCAGTCCTGGGAACAGCTAAGATACTGCGCAGGACCCTCAAGCTCCCAGGCCTCTGGTAGAGGACCCGAGCTTGAAGGATAAACCGCCCGCAGGGGCGTGCTGGGTGTTTTATATATATATATATGATATAGATGTGTCTGTGTGTATAACTAGACTTTATGCTTTAAGTTCATGAACTTATGGCATTCATTTCAATCCTGTTTGTAAGAGCAATCATGTGTCCTGTTGGTGCCATTGTGGATTGCTGGTCAGAAAGTTTTCTGGTGCCACTAATCAAAGAGACAATGCCCCGAGATAGATTCATTTCAATTATGCAACACCTTCGATTTGATGACAGGGACACGCGGGCAGAACGGGTGAAAACAGACAAATTTGCAGCGATCTCCGACATCTGGACACGCTTCAACGAGAACTGTGCTAAGAGTTTCACTCCAGGGGAACACATGACCATAGATGAACAGCTGTTCCTACCAAGGTTCGTTGTCCATTCACCCAGTATATTGCAACTAAGCCAGACAAATTTGGGATCAAGTTCTGGATGGCCACGGATTTGGACACCAAATATGTCTGCAGTGCATCTTCTTACTTGGGAAAGGACCCCAGTCGTCAGAAGGGAGAGAGGCTGGCAGAGAACGTGGTCATGAAACTGATGGAGCCGTTTTTGGATGATGGAAGAAATGTCACAACGGACAATTTCTTTACTTCACTGTCACTGTCGCAAAGACTGCTGCAGCGCAAAACAACATTACTGGGCACGGTGAATAAAGTCCGGCGTGAACTTCCTCAACTTGCAAAAGATACTGCAAAGCGAGAGGTATTCTCCACTTCAGTGCTTAGAAGTGGCAGTGTCTCCTTGACAATTTATGCACCTAAAAAAAACAAGACTGTGTGTGTTCTAAGTTCCATGCACCAAGACGTGACAATCGGTGACGGCAGAAAGAGGAAACCCAACACAATCACAGACTACAACCACATGAAGGTATGTGAATGTGTGTACAATTTTACACCAGTGCTACAATGTTTTCTGATGTGTGCTATACAGGCCTATAGAAAAAAACATATACTCATGACTCTCTCGCTCTGCTTTTACAGTGTGGTGTAGACGTGTTGGACCAAATGGCACGGATGTATTCTGTAAGATCAGCAACACGCAGGTGGCCAGTAGCGGTTTTCTACAATATGCTGGACCTGGCGGCAGTGAATGCCTACATTTTGTACAAGGCATGTACAGGGTGGACAGGCAAAAGAAGATTGTTTCTGCATCTTCTAGCTCAGCAACTTTGTTGCCGATTCATGCAGCACAAGGAAATCTTAGCACAGAGGCAGGCTGCTGCAGCTGCTGTGCCAGGGACTGTAAAGACAACGCAGTGCCAGGTGCAAGAGAGCTGCAACAGGAATCGCAGCAGATTTACCTGTGCAACATGTAAGAAATTCACCTGTGCCAAATGCAGGGATGATGGACACTGGGTCTGCAAACCCTGTAAAGTTTGAAACACTTTGAAATAAAACAGACTTGTGTACCCATATATTGTGAATGTCTGTCTTTTGTATGTAGGTTGTAACACAGAGGTTTGGCCTGCCTTGGATCTGAGTAAACAAATGCCAATGTTACACACACACACACACACACACACACACACACACACACACACACACACACACACACACACAAGCAAATCTGCATTTATTTGTCCCACAAGTGGAAAATCTGCATTGTCATTGCAAAAAGTGGACAGAGCAAGGTATAGAAAGTGCACTATACAAACATTTTATATATATATATACATATATACATATTATAT
This sequence comes from Oreochromis aureus, assembly GCF_013358895.1. NCBI lineage: Eukaryota > Metazoa > Chordata > Actinopteri > Cichliformes > Cichlidae > Oreochromis > Oreochromis aureus. The sequence goes on from NC_052955.1 coordinate 41,905,141, forward strand.
ATATATATATATATATATATATATATATATATATATATATATATATATATATATATATATATATATATATATATATATATATATATATATATATATATATATATATATATACACACACACATACATAGTTATACACACACACATATATATATATATGTATGTATATATATATATATGTGTGTGTGTATATATGATATAGATGTGTCTGTGTGTATAACTAGACTTTATGCATATTATATAAGGTGTGGCTATATAAATATATAAATATATGTACAACTCTGTGTATATATGTTTATGGACAGGCATGCAGGCAGGTAAGGAAGGAAAGCAGCCTTGCAGGAAGGAAAAACTTGAATCTCTCATGGTTAGGGGTTGGGGAGGTGTGTTTGCACAACAAAAGCAGGAGAACAATGGAGCTGACGACCTGTGAAAATCTCAGCGGGGTGCCAAGAGGTGTTAAGGTCGGGGGGAATTTACGCAAATCTGAGCAGGCCAGTAAATCTAGTAGTAGGGACTTGCACCAGGGAAAAAAGGCTCAGTAATTCTAGTGTTAACTCTAATACATCAGTGGTGGCTGTATGTATTAATATCAGTATGAATGTGTAAATGGTCTGTATTTGTATAACACTTTACTTAGTCCCTAAGGAACCCAAAGCACTTTACACTACATTCAGTCATCCACCCATTCACATACTGGTGATGGCAAGCTACATTGTAGCTACAGCCACCCTGGGGCGCACTGACAGAGGCGAGGCTGCCGGACACTAGCGCCACCGGGCCCTCTGACCACCACCAGTAGGCAACGGGTGAAGTGAAGCCCAAGGACACAACGACTGAGATTGTTCGAGCTGGGGCTCGAACTGGCAACCTTCCGATTACAAAACGAACTGCCAACTCTTCAGCCACGATCGCTGTGTGTGAATGCTTAAATGGAAACTTTTAAGAAGCTTGTGTGAATATGGGTTAATATTGCATGTTGTATAAACCACTTTTAGTGCTCCACGAGAGTAGAAAAACGCTATATAAGAGTCATTTCGTTTACCATTTAACAACAGGCTGTGTTTGACTAATTTGTGCCAACTATTTTTTTTATTAATTTCAGGTGCGGAAACTTGAGTCTATAGGCTACAAGCCCATTTTATTTATTGGCAAAAAAGACAAGGATTCACATAAGTGGGTAGCAGATGTTATTACCCATTTGGACCCCACTTCTACTCCAAGAAATTTCCTGGAGAAGATGCAGAGGGCTTATGAATTTATACTGTCTAAGGGTAAGAGTGAAGTCTGTTGTATACTTTCAGTCCAGTTAATTAATGCTAATTTATATAGCAACATTTCACAACAAGTCATCTCAACTTGCTTTCACAGTCAGAATACTTCATTAAACTTTAAGCAAATTGTGTAAGTATATTTTAAGGTCATTAAATAACGATTGAAGGATATGTTATCACAGGCTTCGTTCACACTGCAGGTCTTAATGCTCAATTCCAATTTTTTGATCAAATCAGATTTTTTTTGTCTGCTTGTTCACACTACAAATAAAATGTGACCACAAACGTGCTCTAGTGTGAACCCTCAAAGCGGCCCGCATGCGCAAAAGAAGACGTCACACACATTGCGCTCTGTTTAGACCCAGACCAAACAGTATTTTTTGACTGATGACACTTATTATAAAGACTTGTTTCGGACTTTATGTTTCCCAATTTTGCTTTAAGTTATTTTGTTATTTACATATGACCTAATAATTATCCTTATTGCCTTTTTAGAGAGGAGCGGTGCTTCAAAGGATAGTTTCAGATTTCTGTCAGAATCTGCAGGTTATACAGTACAAATAAAATGTTCACGTTTCTCCAACGTTGTCTTCCCAACAGTTTAGCTGGATGGCCAGGAAGGGTTCACGATGTCTTCTCGGGTGCTTCTCTGGTGCTGATAATTGGCGTCTGTCTTGTGTCAGTGACTTGGAAGACCGATTTAATGCGACATGACCGTTCAAACAGCAGTCGCTTTTGTGAAGGGGAGAAATATTTTACTGCTATTATTTGCTGCTATTTTTATAATCATCATTACCATTTCATGTGATGTTGCATTCAGATGCACTCAGATGTTCAAAATATATTGGTATTATATTAGTCTTTATTATAGGTTCAGTTATAATCAGTTGAATCTATAATTTAAAGGTTTTTGAATGTTTTATATTCTTACACATAGTCTTCAGTGGGGGAGAAGCTGATTGCAGGCTGACAGGAAACGGTGTGCTTTTGCAGAAGCGAAACCGAAAGCAGAGCGAGTGCAAGCCATAATAAAGAGTTAGTATGCATTTATCTTTGATTTAAGCTTTTAGTAGAGGCTTTTGATCAAAACATTAATTCAGTAGAGTACACATATAGGGATCACTGATAGGGGAAAGTTCAAGTTGCTTAAGTTGAGGTCAACTAAGGTTCAGAAAGCAGATGCAAACTCTGCACGCACAGACAGACAAATAGTGAGAGGTCATGACACGTACGCAGTACACAGCATGCACGCGCCCTTGCACGTGTACGCACACACACATACACACCATGGTGAATCTATTTTGGTAGGGCAGAAATGCAGAAGTGTGCCGAAGTACTTAGAGGAAGTGCACCCGACAAGCGACAGCGAAGAGGGCTTACACCGACCGAAGACAATGTTCTTTAGAGCTATGTTAAAGGTTCATGGAACAGTTTGTGGTTTGGATTGACGTAAGCTGTACTATTGTCTATTTTTGTAAAAGAGGGGGGCTTTGTTATTGTACCCATATAAAACCTTGTCTCATGATTGTAAGTTCAGTTCGACGCTGAAATCTGCACAGCGGTCGGACTCACACATGTGTTTATTAAAATACTGTCTAAATTGCACACGCCTGGATCTGTGGTTTTTATGGATTCTTCTCTCAACATTGAACCCTAACATTTGGGGGCTCGTTCCGGTGAAGAGAGGGAATTAATTTTGGTGTAGATGGAGAGATCCAGGGTCCGTGGTAATTGGACGGGCAGACGGTAATCAGTGGTGAAAGTGAGTAGGCATTCCCCGGGGCATTTAAAGGTAAGACACTGCCTGTTGAAATATATTTCCAAAAGGTGTCACATTGGGCATGTCAAATTAAAAGTCTACTCACTGAAAATTACTGGTGAATGTCTGTTTTTAATTTTGGTGAAGTTTTCATGAAGTTTACCGGTTGAAGTAATGATAAGGAAGTATAAGTGACAGTACTGAGTAATGAGAATAAAGGAATGAAAAGAGAATTAAAGCAGAACTTTTAGAATGATAGGGAATTTGGTCATTGTGTGGGTTCAAGTCCCATTGGTTATGCAACCCTTAAGAACTTTCTCGGAGGTGACGCTCCCTGCTGGATAGAGAAATCTATCCTTCACCTAGCGATGACTAGGGATAGTTTCGGGCAACATCCGAAGAGGACTGGGGAATCTCTAAAACTGTTGAGGGTTGTCCTCAATCTTAATCCTGTGTTGGGTGTAGATTGTTGTTTCAAATTATTCTAAATTTTCTAGGACGACAGCGGCGTCTGTTAAGAAGCGCATTTTCTCCTTGGTAACGCTTGCACCTGGGCAGGACGCTGACCCTTGGCCTACCCTGAAGAGTAGGGATAGTACCGTCGACAGCGGAGAGAACTTGGGAACCTCTGAAATTGCTAGGAGTTAGAGTCTCCTATTTGCGCTTTTTGGCTACGATAAATTTGGTTAGGGGCATTAGCAATCGGGCCACCGTCAGGGACGGAATACTGGCTAAAATTGGTCGCAAAAAGTCAGGGACTTTTATCGGTTGGACCGTTATGGATAAATTTGTCGAAATTTATAGGATTTAAGAGGCCTAAAATCTGTGCAGTTGTAATTAAAGACGTCTGTAATATAAAATATGAGATCTATGAGTAAGATCAGTCTCTGTGTCAGTCATGCACAGCCGGATGTGCACGGATGGTGTGTGTAAATGCAAATGAGCAGCAGTGACGCGCAGAGAGAGGGTGGTTTCAATTTTGAGAGGACTGAGAGCTTTTTGCTAAATGCCTGTATATAAGAGGTTGGTTTTGCTTATTATGAGAGTGTAAATACAGTGTGAATATATTAGTGTGGATGTATAGTAAATGACTGAATTTTGATAGATGTATAGTTCGTGAGCCATAAATGTTGGTGTGGTTTATTTTCAGTTATGTGTGTGTGGGGAGAAGCCGTGAGGATGATGAGAGGTTTCAGTTTTCTTTTTCTTTTTTCTTTTGACTTGCTCTTTCTGATCATGGAAGGCATGTCCAAAATACTCGTATGAAAGCGTATTTTGTGTGATTTTAACTGTGTGAATGCTGTCAGTATTTGATTGGAGTGACTCTGCGTGAGTTCTCTGAGTGAGAGAAAAGGCAGGGTGTGTGAGACGACTCATGGCGTCTGAAAGAGGTTAGAACCTTTAAAAGTGTGTATGAAAGAAAGGGGTATGAAATATATTTCTTTTGTGATGAAAAGTAGGATGTTTTAAAGTTTGACAGGTTGAGTTTATTTTTTCTGATTGAAAACACATAAGTATATACACTTGGGAAGCCCAGTTAAGAGATTATTGGGTGACTGATGCTATAAAACTGACCTAAAGAATGGTCCTGTGCGTGGAGAAGTGTTAGTTGTCCTGATGTTTGGAAGAGCTCTATTTAAAAGTGTGTGTGAGAGGAAGGTGTGTGTGTGTGACTGATGATGTCAGGGGAGCACCCAGAGAAATAGACAGAGTTAAATTCTAAGAAGATGAAGTGAATGCATGTTTTAAGAAAAAGTAATAAAGTAATAAAATTATATTAATTACAGGGTTTAGAAAAGAGAGACAGACCGAGAGAAATAAATACAGGAACTAACAATTACATTAATGAATTGAAAATGCACGTACACAAACTGTTACATGTGAAATTATTGTTGAAAGTTTAATAAAGAAAGCAGTTTACACTCCTTTAATTTCCAGAACCAGTGTGTCCCCTAGGCCTGATAACACCCTTGCCCAGTTGGCCCCTGTAGTAGGCGGGCATGGAAGGCTGGACAGCCCATGACGGGTAAGATCCCACCTCGAAACCCTGGGACAACCTAAGGCAAGGCGCAGTCACGATTGCTCGAACCTAAGTCCCGGAGTGACCTTGGAGTCACTGGAGGAGACGGATTTAACAGGTAAGGCCACTGGGCACAGGCGGAGGGAAATGTCATTAACAAGGATCAGTGATGAGCCAAAGAGAGAAAACACACCCTGTCAAAGGAGTTTGAAACACTGCAAAAGAAACATTTACAAGATCACAAAGATCATAAAGAAACATTTATAAAAATCACACATACAAACAGAAAATGCACTAACCATACAGAGATAAGCTCATGAAGAGTAATGCATAGATAGTGATTAAAACTTGGCTAAGAACACAAACATATGTAATTAAATCAGCCTGGTAATTTCATGAGGGTTAAAATGGTGTGAATGTTGAAGAAAATACACTTAAAATACACTTGGATAAAATAGAGTTGTTGTGGAATAACTCAAACGAAGCTGTATGACAAGGGAGTGAGTTATGAGAAAAAAAACAAAAGAAAAGTGTCTATAAGAGTGATTCAGGAGTGCTCTTGCACTGATTTATCAAAGTAAGTGATTAGTATAGAAAGAAAATGAAAATAATTCAATAATGTGATAAGGTTTAAACATGTATTCCTCTTGTTAAGTTGGCTGTTGAGCTGTGGGTTTATGCAAATTAGCTGGAGTGAGTGAGTGACAAAGACACTTCCTGTGTGCGTGTGTGTCGGAGGCTTTCAGTTCAAGAGAGATCGGGGCTGATGAAGAGTATTTGGCGAAATATAATGGTAAAGTATCAGGATAGTTGATTACGGTGGTCAGGTCTGTTCAGAGGGGCAGATTTGGACAGGAAATTTATAATTTAAGGATGATATGTGGTTGAAATTGGTTTTTATCTTGTGCTGGATGAACACATGGTAAAGTGAGGAAGGGTGACATTGTGCAAACGGTCTTTGATCTTTTGACGAGGTTTTCGTGTGTTGAACGGGTGAAATTTAAGATTGTTTCAGATTTTTGAGGCTGTTGTTTTATTTCCAGAGAGGGTGTTTAATTAAGACATGGATATGTCTGAGAGGGGCCCAAAAATTTTTGTAGTAGTGCACTCAGGAAAAAACCTGTCAGGTGATTTTGTTTTGTACTTTGATGAGCTAATAATCAGCTCTCTTTTTCATTTTTGTTCTAAGCAGGCCTGGAAGACAGTGAACTGACGGCGCTGACAAAATTACCAAGTACGAAATCAGGTGGGCTTTTCAGATCACAATTGGCGGCGAGTCTCTGTCTAAAGAAGGATTGTATCGATTCATTCCAGTCAAAAGTATAGAGAACTATTTTCCTGAAAAGGAAAAGGAAATAAAACAACAAATGATTGAGCTCATTTTGCTGATGTGGAGCATCTGATGACGTGCGCGGAGGGCTGCAGATCAGCAAAAAATATCATGTGTGAATGCATGGGAGTGAATGTGAGTGGTTGGACCAAGGGGGGAAATAAATAAAAGGTTGACAAACAGGAGAAGTGGAAGACTTAAATCTGGGGATGCTGATGTTCCTTTGGGTGAATTTCTGCTTTGTTGATTTGGGTTAGACCATGTTATTACATTATAGAATGCTAAATGCTAAAAGGGAAACATTGTTTGGTGTAACTTAAGTTACCATTAACTGAGGTAACACATGATTAATAACTGTTCTGTTTAAGTTTGTTTTTGTCATGACACAGACTGGATCATAGAGGGAGAGTATGAAATGTAAAGTACAGGTTTTGTTTTCAGGAAATTCCAAGGATCCAGACCTTGCATGGAGCAACGAGTTGAAGGAGATTTGACATGATGATTAAATTGATTTTGTTCCTTAAACACAGGTTTTCAGGGCTGGAGCAAAACACCGGAGAGGAGAATTGCTGAGCTGTTCTGGGAAATGAAATGACTAACCTTTTTTCCTTTTAATTGGTTAAGCTTGGGTGGAGCACTTTGAGTTTTTTGCCACATGAGATGTGTCAAAAAAGAGAGGGATTTAAGATTTAATTTGTTTAATGTGAAAGGGGTTTTACTAGGATTTTATAATGATTGGGGTTGTTTGATAATCTAGATATAGTAAAACTGAGGACTTGTTAAAAGAAAGGATTAAAATGAACTGAATTAGGTTTAGAAGATAAATTGCTGGTGTTAATAAGTTATACACCAAACTTAAAGGGGAAATTGTGGGAATAAAGGATATGCTTTGGGGAAAATAGTGAAGATTTTATGAGTAGAAAATGTGGGATTTCTTTTGATTTTTAGGATAAGTTGTAACAGTGACATAATGCTAGAATGTTGTTATAATGTAGGCTTTAGAAACAGATAGTAAATAGATTTATTTCTAGGGTAGAGGAGAGCTTTTTATGAGGATGTTAAAAGTCTCGCTGACTCAAATGAATAATATTGGAGATTATATATGTAGAAATGATTTTTTCTTACACATTGCAATCGTGCTCATTAACAGAGTTGATGGTTCGGTCCAGTTGAAGGTCATAAGCTTTGATGAGCGTTATGTCTCAGTCGATATATTGTAGGGGACTTGGAGCAACAGAAGGATAAACAGCATTCACGCTTACAAACACATATGGTTTAAACATAGGTGAGGCCTAGGGCCTGAAATTCCTTTAGCTTTTAACTGAATTTGAGTTGGCCCAATAACAAATGACAGAAAGAGGAACTGAATAGGAGTTTTGCTTGTAACTAAACTGAGTGACATATAAAATATTGAGATAACAGATGCAGCTCTAACTTAGTCCTCTTATATAAATAGCAGTTACAGAAATACAGAAAACAGAAGCAAAGGGAGAAAGCTTATATATGTTGGTTAAGTCTGATAAAGTTTAAGTTAGAGGGAGTCATTACATTAAAAGCAGCAAAATGAAATAAAAGGATAGATTCAAACAGGTTATCACCCAGGAAATGGGAGTTCAAAATACAGTTAGAGTTCAGCTTTTAGCTATGATGAAGTTTATCTAGGAGCAATTAACTATGTGCTTACACTGAGTGATTAAAGCGGTTGTTTTTATGATCCTTTTAGTAGAATAAGCCGTTAAAATGATTTTATGATGATTTTGCTTGTGATAGGTGACTTTAGATGAGAGGCCCTTGCAGCAGTGACAGTTTTGTGTACAGGATGTTGATGATCAGATAAGGAAAAACAGGAAACGTATGACAGCAGTGCTGTAAGACTGTTAGAAAGCTGTAGATTGAGATGAGTGATGTTTAAGATTATATAGGAATAAAAGTCAAAAACCAAATACGAAATTAGGTTCATGTTTTGAGAACAATCGAGGAACAGAGTAACTTAGAGCATAGTAGGGAGAAAGTGTTTTGTTTCCTTTGCAGGTGGCCAGAGTTCCACTAGAGTGGGACCCAGAAGAGGAGCAGAGACCACTTAAGCATGAAGTGTTCTCAAGTGGGAGCGGGCATTTTATAACTAAGACCACTTAGATGACATGAGGTTGTCTGATTTGTTAAGTCACAGGATGCCAAGAGAGGGTCAGAGCTAAGAACAGTGATCCTAAATGTCCATGACGTCAGGGGTGGACAGGGAAGCAGTTGAATGGGCCAAGGAGTGACCCAACATAGTGTATGGCGACCTCTGGTGTGCCAGAGGTCGAGGGTGGGAGTGTGAAGGGGAGAAATATTTTACTGCTATTATTTGCTGCTATTTTATAATCATCATTACCATTTCATGTGATGTTGCATTCAGATGCACTCAGATGTTCAAAATATATTGGTATTATATTAGTCTTTATTACAGGTTCAGTTATAATCAGTTGAATCTATAATTTAAAGGTTTTTGAATGTTTTATATTCTTACACATAGTCTTCAGTGGGGGAGAAGCTGATTGCAGGCTGACAGGAAACGGTGTGCTTTTGCAGAAGCGAAACCGAAAGCAGAGCGAGTGCAAGCCATAATAAAGAGTTAGTATGCATTTATCTTTGATTTAAGCTTTTAGTAGAGGCTTTTGATCAAAACATTAATTCAGTAGAGTACACATATAGGGATCACTGATAGGGAAAGTTCAAGTTGCTTAAGTTGAGGTCAACTAAGGTTCAGAAAGCAGATGCAAACTCTGCACGCACAGACAGACAAATAGTGAGAGGTCATGACACGTACGCAGTACACAGCATGCACGCGCCCTTGCACGTGTACGCACACACACATACACACCATGGTGAATCTATTTTGGTAGGGCAGAAATGCAGAAGTGTGCCGAAGTACTTAGAGGAAGTGCACCCGACAAGCGACAGCGAAGAGGGGAAGCACCGACCCGAAGACAATGTTCTTTAGAGCTATGTTAAAGGTTCATGGAACAGTTTGTGGTTTGGATTGACGTAAGCTGTACTATTGTCTATTTTTGTAAAAGAGGGGGGCTTTGTTATTGTACCCATATAAAACCTTGTCTCATGATTGTAAGTTCAGTTCGACGCTGAAATCTGCACAGCGGTCGGACTCACACATGTGTTTATTAAAATACTGTCTAAATTGCACACGCCTGGATCTGTGGTTTTTATGGATTCTTCTCTCAACATTGAACCCTAACACTTTCTAAAATATCAGCTATGTATCGGATTCAGTACCACATACGAAAGTGACCCAAATTGGATTTGAAAATATCGGATTTGTGCCGTTCACACTGTCATACCATGATCGGATATGGGTCGCATAGGGTCAAAAAAGTCGGATTTGATGCGCTTTCGCCTGCAGTGTGAACGTAGCCAAAGTGTAGTCCCTGCTAAATATAAGGCCTTTTTTGTAAAATATTTTTATGAAAGTAAATATGTTTTATAGGAACCTCCACACCAGTGCACCCCAATACCCCCACAGAACAGCAGCTTGTGCAGTCCAAGAATGCCACCAAGGAGCATTGTGCCGACAAACAGACCCACATCAAAGAGCACGCAGAGATCCCCAGTGAAGAACAGGCAGAGACCCTGATCAACAAGCAAGCAGAGAGCCTCGCCAAGGAGCAGCCTGAGATGACCACCCAGGAACATCAAGCTTCTAGGCTCCTCGAGGAGCACCCAAAGAGCCTGTCAGACGAGCAGACAGAGACTGATTTTGTTCTCAATCTTGTTCCTTTATCTCCTTCTTCTGTTCCATGCTCCCAGTCTTTCCAAAAAAAGAAGAGAGACAGAAGCACCTCACAAACAACCTCTCCCACTCTCCACCACCTTTTAAACCCGCAGACCAGCCATCTCTGCAGTCTCTTCATCCACCTGCTAGCCACGCGATCTCCCAGTCCTTAAGTCAAGGGTGGCCAACATGAAAATAAGAAGAGAAAGAGTAAGTATTGCTTTGCATGGTATGTCTTGAGATTTTTAAGTTTCTTACCCGAAAATGATACATATGTTGTCCTAGAGAACTAACAAACCATTGCAAAGTATCATTCACTAGTTATTTAGCCGCATTTTGGTGTACACTATAAAATGACTATAATTAAATATGGTCAATCCCTTACTTTAGTTAAGAGGACTTTGTAATTCAACTTGATTTGATTGAGAAAACTAAAATGCACTTTGAGAGAACATTTTAGTTTCTCTCAAAAAATAGAGTATGCATTTATCTAAACAAGGTGTGGTGGCCCTAAATTGCAAAATGAAGGGTGAATTTTTTTGTTAATTTGTTGGTCCTAAGTAAAATTAAGGTTTTACACAGAACTGATTCACAATTTATAGTATGTACTTTAAAAAAAACACTCAATTGAGGTGGGTTCACTTTTTGACCCCAGAGGACAAATGGAGTATGGCAATCAGGAGGACATTACAGATTTTCACTTTCTGAGTGAAAACTCATATTTGATTTCTTGATTTCTTATGTTTTTTTAAATGTAATTTTTCATTTTTTAGGCTGTCGAAGATGTAGTAGGCAGAAGGTGTTCCAGTTTGAAGCAGTCACTGAGAGCACGATAAATGAGGTAATACTTAAAATGTTGCTTTTCAGTAGACTTTTTAAAGTAAGCCTATCTCAAGTTGTTTTCATCCATGCACTACAGCCATGAACTGTGCTACATGGGGAAATTCAAATGTACTTTTGAGATTAGTGAAGGGAAATGATTAATGGAATTACATTAAAAGATTGTATTTCATGTGTTTGTTCTTAAACAGTTCTGCAAAATGAATCACAGACATTGAATATTTGCTACATCTTGCTACAAAAACCTACATGGCTATCATAGAAATGACTGTATATGAGGAAGGATCATAGTGTTTTCTGTGTAAGCCTGTATCCTCAATTGGTCTTGTTGAATCAGGATCATAGAAAGCACAATTTATAGATCCTGATAGATGCTTACCAGCCCTGTCTCACTGTAAATAGTAGATAATCATGTGTAGTTTGAAGTGTTTAAATGGACACAATTCTAACAATTCATAATGGGATGATATTGATTATGTCAGTGTATGATGTTACTTCAATGCAATCAATGCAATAATGATGTTTAAGTACTTCAGACTTTCAGAAGAAAAGAACATAGCCAGAGTCAAAAACAGATGGACGCAGTAAACTAAACCTGTGATCAAAATAATTTTTTGTAAATGCCACAATTGGATACATGCTTTTCAAAATCCTATTATTATTATTTTTATAAACGGAAATGCCTTACATACACATACCTACACATCTATTAAAGTGTGTTTATATGGGTCTGTGTGTGTCTCAGGTGTGCACACTGGATTACACACAAGCTTTATGAAGACACCTATCCATTAACCATGTTATTTAACAATTGCCTCTCTGATTCCTTCTGTCTAGGGGAATGCAGAAGTAAAAGTGCGTTGGTTGCCTTGCTCTGTTTGGTAAGAAGCTCTTGATATTTCATTCTCTGGGAATGTTCTGTTTCCATCTATTACCTTGTCGGAGCAGAAATGAAAATGGAAAACCAGGTGTTTTGTCACGTCTTACTTCTCGCTTTTTTTTTTTCTTATCCTATCTCGATTATTTAATCAATTAAGGATTATTGCAATGTTTCTTGCCATCTTTGTGGAATCATAAAATAAAAAATTTAGTACGAAGTATTTTTGAAACTGTTCAGAAAACACACGTAGTGTCACACTTAGATGCAAAAGTACTGGGAATTATTCCAGCTGGACTGTGCTGTGACCATAAGAGCACTCACATTAATGGTAAGAAATATATAAAAGCTATGAGGACACTGACAAAGTGGATAGAATATGTCCATGTCTTACACAGATTTATGTGTGCCAAAGGATAAATTGCCTAAGCAGTGGAGGGAGTATTCAGATTCTGAACTTTCCAAAGAAGTACTAATATCACACTGTGAAAGCTTTCAGTTGTTTTGCATCCTGTATTTCTAGCATTACAATTGTGTGACAGCAATGCATCTCTACAAATTAAAGAGAAAACAACAGCCTTTAGAATGATCAAAAAGAAAGTAATTATCACATTTGGACAATTTTTATTTTCACTTCAAAGAAAGGATATTATGAAATGTTAAACTGAAAAACAATAACTAAATCTTTCATATGTGTCGAGTGTAACTGTACACTAGTGTTTTGTTTGTAAGCCATCTAAATTACAAATAGTGTAGCAGAAGCTTAAAATATCCATAAAAATGACAATTTGCATTTTAGTACAGTACTTAAGGAAATGTATTTATCATGTTCCACCTCTGGTGTTAAACATAAAAAGCACGAAGTAATCCCCAACCTGATATTAATGTTTTTGGTGTTGTTTCTTTCAATAATTATATTTTCCAGTGGGAAAATCTGGGATGACACGTGGGAGCCAGCCAGTGAATTTCAACACCACTTTGCCATGCCAGATGTGCCACCTCCTTCAGCCACTGAGGAAGTCTTTTTATGATGTTGTGATGATTGTTTTTCCATGTTACAAACAAGTAACATATAATGTCTGAAAACTGCAGTTGTGTACTGTCTACAAGGAACACTTTCAGAAATATGTGGAACCAAAGGTCCATACATCCAGATGTCACACTGATCTTCTCTGTTCACAGACAGGATATGTTCATTTTCAGCAGTTTGATTGTTTAGAAACGTTAGACAAATATTTATACTTGTTTAAATGCATTGTGTTACGTAAAAAAAAGACTTTATCTTATGTTGTTAACTACAATAGTAGTTCTGTGTTCTTAACTTGAATGTTTTTGTACAGCATTCATATTTGCTACATTCTTTAAAAAGTGAGTGTAGACTGTTAAAATTGTTACGGTGAATATGACCCGCAGCTAGCAACTGAATCCATAAAACCCATCAGTCTGTTTCCCTTTGTTTCTCATATGAAGTTGTTATTGTAAACAGGTGGTTTGTTTAGTTTGAAATATGAAGGCTGGTGAAATTGTACTGAGTACTGTCAATGAAAAGTAAAATAAAAAATCAAAGGTTTATTGAGATGTGAGAACTTGTAGTACTTTTTTATGTTGAGACTGAAAGTTTCCATTACTAGAAGTATAAACTTTCATAATTTTCTTAGATGCTCAATATTGACTTGGCCTTGGTCCACCTACACTGTTATATAACTTCATTCTCTATGCAAATATTATTTTTTCTGTTTTGTACATATAATGTATACATAGAACACAGAAAATGTTTAATTGCACTACCAGTAATTATTTCAAGTTTGACGTCCCCACAAATAATAAGCATGTTAGATTATGTACACATATTTTCCAATTAAAATCAACATTGAATGTGGCTTCGTCCCATTACCACTGACAACATTGTTTTGAGTATTTTAACTACATTGATTATTAGAGGGTTAAGTCAACCCTCTGAGCTCTAACAGCACTTAACCCTGTATTTTGGGAATATGTCATTTTTGGCTTTAGAAGATTACTAACAAATATTGGCCGTCACAGGACAAAGGGAATTAAGCTGTTTCTGTAGAGAGATACGACCTGAACTACTATTTTAGGTTAGGGGCCAGTACAACAGCAAAACTGCTTAAAGAGATTGGAGCCAGAGGACAGGTGCTGCAGCAGGCTATAAGAAAATTAGCTAACACTGCTGAGTGGACCAATCACTGGCTGTGGTTAAAGAGGGCTGAGATCACTTGGGCAGTCAGCTATCCGCGACACACATGCCCAGAATTGATCAAACTGTGGTGGAGCTACCTAAGCAGAGGGCATCAAAAGGGTAGAAAACCTAACACTATAATTTGTACTGTGATAAACCTGAAGCCTTGTTGACTGATACAGCTGTCTCAGGGCCTCCTGGGGCTGTGCAGTTAACCTCATGGTAGTGAAACATAAGGCAGGAATGTAAAAACGTTTTGCTCTTCTCCCCTCAGCTCTTTTTCCTGTTTGTGGGAGGCAGTGGAGATGTAGAGGGTACAGCCCGATCTGGGCGCGGAGGTATGGGATGCCAGATCAGATGCCCCACTTCCGGCTCTCCTCTCTCCTATCTTATCTCTTTTCTCTTACTTTTCTCTTTCACCTTTTCTATCTCTTTAAGAAGTGAGGCTCTTTAAGCACTAAAGAGCTAAATACCCAGCCAACATTTATATGTGGGGCCCATATGGTTTGGAAATGGGCTGAAAAATTGGCCCCATATAGGATTGTCCGCAGGTTCCATAATGGTCCCATATTAAATGCCCATATAGGTGTTATGTTAGGAAAATCTGGAAACAAAATGGGCCCCAACTGGGCAAATTACACAGAAACCCACCTGGGCCCCATCTTTCAAGTTTTTTGTGGGTACCATGTGGGCACCACATAGGCTAAAAAGTGGGTTTTAAGTGGGATTGTCCACGGGTTCCATAATGGCCCCATTTTATAAGCCCATCTCGGTGTTATATTGGTAAAATCTGGGAACTAAATGTGCCCCAACTGGGCAAAGTACACAGAAGCCCACCTGGGCCCCATCTTTCAAGTTTTTTGTGGGTACCATGTGGGAACCACATAGGCTAAAAAGTGGGTTTTAAGTGGGATTGTCTGCGGGTTCCATAATGGCCCCGTTTTATAAGCCCATCTCGGTGTTATATTGGTAAAATCTGGGAACTAAATGTGCCCCAACTGGGCAAAGTACACTGAAACCCACCTAGGCCCCATTTTTCAAGTTCTTTTTCTCCAATTGATCTTTCTGAGTTAACTTCAATAATTAATTCCTCCAAACCATCAATGTGTCTTTTAGACCCCATTCCTACAAAACTGCTCAAAGAAGTCCTGCCATTAATTAATTCTTCGATCTTAAGTATGATCAACCTATCTCTAATAATCGGCTATGTACCACAGGCCTTCAAGCTGGCTGTAGTTAAACCTTTACTCAAAAAGCCATCTCTAGACCCAGCTGTCTTAGCTAATTACAGGCCAATCTCCAACCTTCCTTTCATATCAAAAATCCTTGAAAGAGTAGTTGTCAAACAGCTAACAGATCATCTGCAGAGGAATGGCTTATTTGAAGAGTTTCAGTCAGGTTTCAGAGCTCATCACAGCACAGAAACAGCTTTAGTGAAGGTTACAAATGATCTTCTTATGGCCTCTGACAGTGGACTCATCTCTGTGCTTGTCCTGCTAGACCTTAGTGCTGCGTTCGATACTGTTGACCATAATATCCTATTAGAGCCATTAGAACATGCTGTAGGTATTACAGGTACTGCACTGCAGTGGTTTGTATCATATCTATCTAATAGACTCCAATTTGTACATGTAAATGCAGAGTCCTCTTCACACACTAAGGTCAATTATGGTGTTCCACAGGGTTCAGTACTAGGACCAATTCTATTTACATTATACATGCTTCCCCTAGGCAGCATCATTAGAAGACATAGCATAAATTTTCACTGCTATGCAGATGACACGCAGCTCTATCTATCCATGAAGCCAGGTATCACAGACCAATTAGTTAAACTGCAGGAATGTCTTAAAGACATAAAGACCTGGATGGCCGCTAACTTTCTGCTTCTTAATTCAGATAAAACTGAGGTTATTGTACTCGGCCCTGAAAATCTTAGAAATATGGTATCTAACCAGATTCTTACTCTGGATGGCATTACCTTGGCCTCCAGTAACACTGTGAGAAACCTTGGAGTCATTTTTGACCAGGACATGTCCTTTAACGCACATATTAAACAAATATGTAAGACTGCTTTCTTCCATTTGCGCAACATCTCTAAAATTAGAAATATCCTGTCTCAGAGTGATGCTGAAAAACTAGTTCATGCCTTCATTACTTCCAGGCTGGACTACTGTAATTCTTTATTATCAGGATGTCCTAAAAACTCGCTGAAAAGTCTTCAGCTAATCCAAAATGCTGCAGCAAGAGTACTGACAGGGACTAGGAAGAGAGAACATATTTCTCCTGTTTTGGCTTCCTTTCATTGGCTTCCTGTTAAATCCAGAATTGAATTCAAAATCCTGCTCCTCACATACAAGGTCTTAAATAATCAGGCCCCATCTTATCTTAATGACCTTGTAGTACCATATCACCCTATTAGAGCACTTCGCTCTCGCTCTGCAGGCCTACTTGTTGTTCCTAGAATATTTAAAAGTAGAATGGGAGGGAGAGCCTTCAGTTTTCAGGCCCCTCTTCTGTGGAACCAGCTTCCAGTTTGGATTCAGGAGACAGACACTATCTCTACTTTCAAGATTAGGCTTAAAACTTTCCTTTTGCTAAAGCATATAGTTAGGGCTGGACCAGGTGACCCTGAATCCTCCCTTAGTTATGCTGCAATAGACGTGAGCTGCCGGGGATTCCCATGATGCATTGAGTTTTTCCTTTCCAGCCACTCACTATGTGTTAATAGACCTCTCTGCATCGAATCATATCTGTTATTAATCTCTGTCTCTCTTCCACAGCATGTCTTTATCCTGTTTTCCTTCTTCACCCCAACCGGTCGCAGCAGATGGCCCCGCCCCTCCCTGAGCCTGGTTCTGCCGGAGGTTTCTTCCTGTTAAAGGGAGTTTTCCTTCCCACTGTCGCCAAAGTGCTTGCTCATAGGGGTCATATGATATGATTGTTGGGGTTTTCTCTGTATTTATTATTGTGCGATCTATTGTACAATATAAAGCGCCTTGAGGCGACTTTTGTTGTGATTTGGCGCTATATAAATAAAATTGAATTGAATTGAATTGAATTGAATTATGGTGTGTTCACACCGAACGCGATTGAGGCGGCCAGAGCATCAGGTTTACATGTAAAGTCAATGGAAAGAGCGCGATGACACGCGATTGCGCATCCGGCGAAAATTCGGAAGCAGATCTGCGTCGCGAAAACGCGTGAAATGCGCGTCAGTGTACCGCGTCTGGTGCGTTTGACTTGCGGAAAAAACCACGCGCGTGAGTTTTTGTGTTGCATTTCGTGCATACGCGTGTTTCGCCTCTACCGCTCGAGTTGGAAAAATTTGAACTCCAGCGTGAAATCGCGCCGCGTCAACCAATCAGGAGCCTGGTGACGTGGCTGTAACCAGGTCAAAGGGGCAGATCAAACCAAAGCCCTTCATTCTTCATTCATTATGGAGGAAAAACTCATCAGCGCAGTGGCTAATCGTCCAGAACTATACGATGCTAGCTGCTACTTCTACCGGGACAGGAATAAAAAGGACCTAGCTTGGAGGCACATAAGTGAGGAGATCGGGCAACCTGGTAAGTTCATTTGTTCTTCTTTTTAATTTTCAGACTGACCCAATGAAGCTGCGCAAAAGCTAGCAAGCATGCCTACTGTCCCGCTATTTTCCCACTGATGTACAAATACCTTTCCGCTAACAAGATAATGTGTTTATTCAGAGGACATCTGCATGAAAAAGTGGAAGAGCCTCAGGGACACGTATAATAAGGAGAAGAGGACATGGAAGGAGAAGAGGAGTGGGTCTGCAGCAGGATCGGGGAGGAGATGGAAATTTTACGCGGTCATGGGGTTTCTGGACCCCTTCCTCACCCGACGGGAGACTAGCGGCAATATGGTGCAGACCGTGGAGAACTTCGCCCCCAAGGACGATGGACAGCCCGGAGAGGCAGCAGGGGAGTTTCAGTCTGAAGGTATGTTTACATACCTTCGTGGCTCAAGACTTGAGTGTTCGTCTTGTAATCGGAAGGTTGCCGGTTCGATCCCTGGCTCGGACAGTCTCGGTCGTTGTGTCCTTGGACAAGACACTTCACCTACCGCCTACTGGTGTTGACCAGAGGGGCCGATGGCGCGATATGGCAGCCTCGCCTCTGTCAGTCTGCCCCAAGGCAGCTGTGGCTACAACTGTAGCTTGCCTTCACCGGTGTATGAATGTGAGAGTGAATGAATAGTGGTATTGTAAAGCGCTTTGAGGGGTCCTGAAAAGCGCTATATAAATGCAATCCATTATTATTATTACAATGAATTAATGTAGGCAGTTAATTTATGCGTGTTGTCATATAGGAATATATTTTGTTTATTAATAAACAGTATACAGTGGTCCCGCACTTCATCCGTCACTGCCTCGCCTTTTCGCTGATTTTTTTTTAGTGCACCATACAGCTTTCAACAATACGCATTGCATTCTGCAGCCTGATTGACAAATCTCCTCCGTGTCGTGTCTCCTGCGCCAAATTTACCATGTTTGGTTTTGATAACCATCACGTCCAATAGCAAAAACAGCACAAAGACACTCATAACTATGACCCTCATTCGGAAATAGACACCTGCACTGCGAGGGAAAAAGGCGCACAAAAGTGGCGCCACAGACGGAGAAAAAGCACAGCATAATAATACTTTTACGTTTAAAAATCGACAAAGGTTTGCACTTTGAGAATGAACTTATGAGAACTGCGACTATTGTTCATGTGCTGCAATAAATGAGGGACCACTGTATATAATTTCTGAATGACTATTGTTTTCAACCTGTTAACATTTAATATTGTCTTGATAGAGTCAACCGATTATGCAGCAGAGCCATCCCCTGATGCTTCTTCTGGCTCCCCAGTCCCTGGTCCCTCCACTCCTGCTGCTGCACCCACAGGTATGTACATCAAGCACTGATAGCTTTTTAGTCACTTGGATTCCCTGGCGATCACCTTTACTAAATATTCACAACCAATCTGTTCATATCCTCTTTTTTTCAATTTTGAAAATGAAAATCTAGTAGCAGCCTTCTCAATTCTTTGTGTTTTGTGCTGTGTTTTACAGGCCCACAGAGGAGGACAGCTCAAAAGCGGTCGAGGGACGGGTACCAGGATGGTCCATCGGCGGTGGAGCTGGCCATCTTGGAGTCACTGAAGAGGCCACGCCCGTCTCCAACGGAGTATTTCCTCCTTGGCCTTGCTCCTGCTCTGGAGAGCCTGCCGCCTCAGACACGAGAATTTGTGAAATTCCAAATGCACAAATTAGTTTTTGAAAGCAGCACAGCTGTGTTAAATTTGGAAACATTGGACCCTAGCGATCAGTAGTTTTCTGATGAGGCAGCAGGCTCTCCAGGGCAGAAACAATGTTCTTATTTTTCTCCTCATTCTCCCTGAGGCTCTTCCACTCCAAGCTGGGTCCTTTTTGTTCCTGTCTTTCTGTAAATAGTTAAATTTTATATATTTATGTTTAATGTTGTTGTTATTGAATTTATATATTTTTTCAAATAAACATTTTTAATGACTAATGTCTCAGTTTTACTACACAGCAAATATTCGCACCCGACTTGACACATGTAGAATGTATTTCTTATTATACTAATCACAAAATATACTAATACAGTGGGATGCAAAAGTTTGGGCAACCTTGGTAAAAGTCATTATTTTCCTGTAGAAATCGTGGGTTGTTACAATAAAAATTGTCAGTTAAATATATCATACAGGAGACACACACAGTGACATTTGAGAAGTGCAAAGAAGTTCACTGGATTTACATAAAGTGTGGAATAACTGTTTAAACAAAATCAAGCAGGTGCATAAATTGGCAACTTAAAAAAGACAAATGAAATGAAAATTTAGTGTATATCAATGTGTGTCTCTCCTATATGATATATGCAAGTGACATTTTCAATTGTAACAGGGATTCATACAGAAAAATAATGACTATTAATAAGGTTGCCCAAAATTTTGCATCACACAGTATATAGGAACATAGTGAAGACAAGTTATTTAAGAGAGTAAAGAGAGGTTATTTTATTTTGGAGTAGAGCTCCATTTATTAAGAAAATGTTAAAAAGGCAGGAACACTCTTTACAGGTTTGTGGGTGGCTCTTAAAAGAGCCGTTGTGAGGAAGTCACTCGGACTTCAAACAGGCTACTCCTTTGGCTGCCAAGTCACAGCTCCCTCCGCCGAGAAGTGGGCCATGAACTTCTCCCTCACCAGGACAGCCTCTTTGGATGAGTTGTTTGCTGCTACACGGCCCAGGCTTTGCAACGGCTCCACCACAGCAGGTGCCACACTCCTCACAGCAGGTGCCCCTCTCTCGTCCAAACAGCGCAGAAAATTGTGGAGAACACACGTTGCCTTCACACACTTCTCCAAAATTTCAGGACGGAGCTCCATGGAGTGCTGATACATCCTCCACTGTGAGGAGAGGACACCAAAGGCACCCTCCACTATCATCCTGGCCCTGGAAAGGCGATAGTTAAAGATCCTCTTCTCTAAAGGGAGGAGGCGTCCAGGGAAAGGCCTCATGAGCTCACGCCGCAGCGGGAATGCTTCATCAGCCACAAACACATGGGGCTGGGCTCCACGGTGTTCTCCACCAGGTAGAGGCTGGTCAGGAGGCAGATGGAGAGTCCCAGCCCGAAGAGCCTGACCAAAGGTGGAGTTGGCCAGAATACCCCCGTCGCTGGTCCTCCCGTACCCCCAACATCAATAACTCGGAAGCGATACCTTGCATCCACAACCGCAAGGAGAACAATGGAGAATGTTCCCTTGTAGTTGTGGAACATGGATCCTGAGTTGGGGGTGCCTTCGCCTGGACGTGCTTCCCATCCAGAGCTCCACAGCAGAGAGGAAGTGCCAGCGCCCTGGAATTCCTCTGCAATGGACTGCCAGTCTCCCAGTGAAGGCACAGCCATGAAATCATCCACTAGACAGTCCCAGATGGCTGTCGCTACCTGGGGGATGATCTGGCTCATGGTAGACACACCAACTCGAAAACTGAACGCAATAGTCCTGAAGGAGTCCCCGGTGGCAAGGAACCTGGACAAAATTGTTTAAAATTAGTATGATGTGTACTGCAGTTACAAAATACATTATTCAAATTCCAAAACACTTTGGTAATGTTAGATTTCAATTACAAATATTTTAGATATTATCTAATATACACTATGTAATTATCCTTATAATTACATAGTGTATATTAGATATTATCTAATATACACTATAATTATTAGATAATATCTAAAACAGTCTGCGGGGATTATATAAAAAAATTCAGCTATACATGAATTAAACCAGGTCTAAATAAAAAAAAAAGGAGAGTATCACAACAAAGATTAGTGCACAGTGGTCCACTGTTTGATATCAGCAAACACAGAGAGCATGCACTGATAGACACCACAGCCATGCTATCATTGAAAACACCGATAACAGCATAAATCGAATTAAATCGGGACTTGATGAGAACTTTCGAGTATCACTAGAAATATTAAAAATACAGTCGTCACCGTACCACAGTTTGCTTTCAGTAAACACCGAGAGCATTCACTGTTAGCATAGCACATCCATGTTAGCAGTATATAAACGATAGTTTAGCATATATTAGCACAGGTATCAATAAAGGACTACCGTATTAAACACTTTTACTAACCTCAGGCAGATGGACAGGCGCTCTGCAGGTGGAATTGAGCGCCTGTAGTTGGTGTCTAGGCGGGCGACTCTGGGACCGACGCGGGACAGCAGGTCCTCAAACTGGCCGAGTGAAAGACGGTGGAATCGGCCGTCATCCAGGCACAGCTCCTGGAGCAAATGGTGAAACTCACCAAAGTGCTCACGCCTCTGGAGGACCTGATGGACCCAGGTACGGCGAGGACGTCTTTTTCCCCGCTGCTCTCCTCTCCACAGTAGATAGAGAAGGGAAACTCTCTCTTCAAGCGCTAGCTCGACAGCTGCCATCTTGCAAAGATACTGTCTGGCACAACTTCCTCCCACATCCCTCCCACATTTCCGGTTCACGCGCGTCAAAATATGCAATTTTGAGGCGCGATGGATTTCTGTTGGACACACGTCGAGGTGCGAATGTGCACGCGTCAAATTAGGGGCGTTTGGGGCGTTTTCGCTCGCGCCTATCGCGTTCGGTGTGAACACACCGTTAGTGGGTAAAACATGAGGAAAACATGAGCTAAAAAGTTGGAATGGCATTATCAGTGGGTTCTGTAGTTGCATCTTACTTCTAGTTTGAATTGGCTAATTTCTGGCACTGAGTGGGCCCCATGTAGTAAAACAGTCACAAAATCAATTTTTCAGACGGCTAATATGGGTTCTGTGACACAAAGACACCAAATATATTAAAGCTGACCGCAAACAAAAACTAGTTTGTAAATAAAACCATTTCAAAAATCACGAGGGTACACAAAACAACAGTTTTCACATTTATTTTGTCCAACAACTGTGATTTTACGTAACTGTATTCCAAAGTGCGTAAACTTTTAAAAAACTAGAAATGTCAAATTACATCAAAATTCCTTAGATATTCAGAACTGTTGCAACAGTGAGAAAAAGTCAGATGGAAAACTCAAAAGCTTATCTTGAATCAGCAGGGTTTCTTTTTTTGTTTTTTTTACAGAGCCATAAGTCCATTTTGTACCCTTGCAGCCCTCGGTCCTCCTCTGTCTTTAGCTCCAGTGAACCACTTGGACAGAGCCTTCTCTGCTTCTTGCAAGTTGACTTTTGATGTTAAATAATTCTTCTTCAGTGCCTCTGCAAATGAAGAAGAAAAATGGGCAAGCCAAAGTAAAGTTAATCTTAGCTTACTTAATTTGGTGATGATTTGCAAAGAACAATGTTTATTTCACTTTATTGCCTCAAAAATATATCTATAAATTGCATGATAACCAATCTCAGTTACACTTTCAAACAATTTATTTAAAAAGTTTAGTTTTCTAAAGTTCAAATGTCTCAAGTGAAACTAACTTACCATACACAATAGAGCAGGGCGATATGACCAAAAATATTTATCACGATATACATTTGAAAATTTGCGATAACGATATAACTGACGATATAATTGACACTAGACAAAATACTTTACAACTCCACAACTTTATGAGTGCAAAAAACCCCATCAATGTATTTTCACTTAAACAAGCAGCTGTTTTTTATGTGCATTAAAGTTATATAAAAAAGTAACAGTGCAAATTCCTTGCGGACAGTTTAACCAAAAGGCATTTCCAGTGGAAATTGGCCGACATATCCTCAGCATAACCATGTATAATGTCCACAAAACTTAAAAAGAGGTTATACACACACAATACGGTGATATTATGTTGAAGCACAGTACGTATCACTCCGCGAGGGGCCCGCCGACGATAGCCATAATGCTCTGACAATCCATCAAGCGGTGCGGGTTCGTAGCTTAGCAAAGTCGTACTAAAACATTTGACAGATTTTCGAGCGCCATGTACCACATAAAATCGTTTAGAGGTCAGTAAACACAACCAGAATTCATACATAAGGCACACGGGATTATAAGGGGCACTGCCGATTTTCAGAAAAATCAAAGGATTGATTTTAAGTGTGCCGTATTTTCCAAACAACACGGTAATAACGATGGCCCGCTAGCATGCTCTACCAAAAATAGTGCTTTGTTGTGTATCTGATGGACGAAAGCTAAACCAGTTCCACACCACTGAAGTTGCAGCATTTTTACAAACCAATTCTGGTTCATCCGTTTCATTTAACGATCCACTTTCACTCTTCTCATTCTGCGTCGCCGCCATGTGCGTATGTAAACATAGGCACTGCGCATGCGCGTTTTACCCACATTCTATCGCGATATTTCATTTTCCTATCGTTGCCCAAAATTACACCGGTATTACTGTGAACGGTATGATATAGCCCAGCCCTAATACACAACATTAAAAAGACGCAAATCTCTGAACTTTTTTTTCCCACGTCGGCCAAGCATGTTGTACTCCACAGCCAGCTCAGGTGATATGAGGAATTTCATCATCCTTCTTGTGGCATCGTCTACACTTGTTCCCCCTGTATCTGCTACCATGGCAACCTGAGGGGAACATATTATAGGACAGATTAGATACTGGCATCTGGTTAGGATGCCTCCCTGGTGAGGTGTTTTGGGCACGTCCCACCAGGAAGAGACCCAGAACACCCAGGACATGCTGGAGGGACAATGTTTTTCGGCTGGCCTGGGAATGCCTTGGGCCAAGTGCCTGGAGAGAGCAAAGTCTGGGCCTCTCTACTTAGTACCGGATTGGGTCGAGGGGCAGCAGCCTAAGCTTAAGATAATGCACCGGAATGGAGGATAAATGGACGCTTTACATATTACTTAATGTTTACTGTGTGGTGATAAAAATAACATATGGTAGTAAACACAAGCTAAACTAAATAAATTAATTGCGGTTCCTTAACCCTTTATCCCCAATAATGTTACGCAGGATAACCGGAATTATATATTGTTTTAGCTGTAAAAGTGTCATAAAATCAGCTGTGAGTGTGTGTGCTTTTGACCCTTTTTTCAGTATTACTACTACTTTATACATCTGGTAGGTTTTTTCCTCTACTGTATACTATATGAATGTAATCAAGGATTAATAACAGAAAAAAAAAAGAAATTGAAATTTTGCCATTTTTACTGAAGGCAATCAAAATGTACATGAATAAAATATTTAAATTAGTCAATTCAAATTAACAACTCTAAAACACTGAACAAAATCAAGTATTTGACCCTATGGTTCATTTTCAGACATCTCTTTTCTTCTAAAAGTCCAGGCTTGACGAGACAGGTTTGGAAAAACCTGTCGCTGGCGACATTTTGGGGGCTAAAGGGTTAAAATAAATAGGTATTGGCCAAAATTTGTATAAACTATCATAGCAGAACAAAAGTTAAAAAAATCTTTATCTGTTATCAGAATCAAATATTTGATTAGAATAAAAAATTTAACTTTCTGGAAGATTTCTCGTTACATCTGTCATAAAAGTAACAACATCTCAAAAAAGAAACTTGATAGCAACAGAAAAATATGATAGCAGTGTGATGTGATGGTCCCTGGCCAGATTTTGGCACATATAATAAGCCCTGTGACACAAAAACCACTGAACTCTGACACGCACAGACTGTTTTCCTTTGTGGTAATGAAGAAAAATGCTGGTCTGGTATGTAAAAGGGAATTTATTCTTCCAGGACCTGAAGCTCCGTAATGCAGCCCTCCAACAGCCAAACCTATCTGTTATCTGATTGTCTTGATGCATGCTCAATCATCCAGGTAAGTAAATCTCCAAAAGTTGATTCTGTTCATCTGGACGTAGCGCTTTCAGCATTTTCTCCCACTGAAAACACTACGTCCAGATGAACAGAATCAACTTCTGGAGATGTTCTCTGATTGGATTGTTTAATTGGTGACTGACATGAAATTAACCAATCAGCTGAAAGGAAGAAAAATAGGGTTAAAATTTGGATGTGTAAGTATAAATCCACACACAGCCAGGAAAGCTGAGCGCAGAGTTGTTTGTAGCACCAATTCAGCCAGAGTGGAGCCATATGGATTTTCCATCCATCCACACTGTAAAGTCTATAGACCAGCAAGTGATAAATTAACAGTGTTGTTGGTATTTTCTAAAACAGTTGTATGCAATAGGAATTGCTGTTTATAGTCCTCCTGTATATCTGCATGTTGCCTCCCAATTAAAACCTGTGATAATTGAGATTCAAATTCATGTCATACCTATACCACCAGTTATCAAGTATCCGGATCGACCTTTACTGATGTGCTTAAAGGAAAATTGTTATTTCCATGTATTTTCCTGTTCTGCCTTCAATTTTGAGGACTTCCCCCCACATTTCTAGTTGTGACAGTGCACCTACAACAAAAAAAATCTACTGTGATTTACATTTGTTGAATGAGCAATTTTGTAAAATAGTCTATTTTTGTATGCACAGTTTACAAATCTGTCCTGTACAGCATGGAATGATTGCATGCTAAAAAGTTTGTCACGGTCTGTGTTGGCAGACCGTGGGGAGATGGGGAAATAGGACCCAAACGCCGGACTCTTCAGTGCAACAGTGTTTATTTACAAGGTGGTGAGGTAAATGACAATAAATCCCCAGTTTCCCAGACTCCCGTGTAGTGTCTTCTTCCCAAAAGTCTCCGTGTAGTGCTCTCTGCCCCAGTGTCCCTGCACTCCCCGTGCTCACTGCTCCTTCTCATCCCACATTTCTCCTGAGGGGAAAACCATAGAGGCAGCCGTTAAACACTTATCCCAGCAGGCATACACTCACACTTGACTGTGCTTGAAGACTGACGTGTAGTCAAACGCAATAATCCAGCGTCGGTGGAAGCTCCATCACTCCTCTAAATAGTTCCACCGACGAGCCCTGATGAGGAGCAGGTGTGTGGCAAGGGCTTCGGGTGTGGCCAGTCCTCGAGCTAGGCCACGCCCCTCAGGCCTGAAGATGCCTGTAACTTGGCCACAGAAACAGCAACACACAAACACACACAAACCTGCCTACATACAGATGAGGGCAGAGATCAGAGGCAGTGCAGACAACACACCAAAATAATAATAATAATAATAATAATAATAAAGACAATCCAAATAATGATAATGCTAATAATAATAATAATAATAATAATAATAATAATGGTCCACACTGTTCACGGACCCCGAGTCCCCGGAACCGGGTCCGTGACAAAGTTGTTGCTTAAAAATAAAACAATACATTTTTAATTAATAACATCAGCAGAAAGCCTTGTTATTAATTAGATGTACAATTTCTATAGAATACAAAACAACTCAGTTCATTTTTGATCATATCAATACCAGCATATTACACAACTAGTGATGGGATTTTCGTCTCTTTTTAGAGAACTGGCTCTTTCGATTCCGCTCACTAAAAAGAGCCGGCTCTTTCGGCTCCCAACCAGCTCTTCAGGTTGTTTTGTTGCTTTAATTAATTTATTATTAACAACAATATAAAATTATGCACAAAAGGAATTACTAATGTAAAAAAAGAAACGTGGTTTTATTTATATATGATTATATATAAATATATATGGTGGCCCCTAGAGACAAAGCACGTACAAACTCCAAAAACCCATTTCTAGCGTTAACTGAACTTCCATAACAGAGCTACCTAGATCACTTAAATTACACAACTAAAAGCATATGTGTATTGTTTGTGTATTTATACACAAGCACTCATATATATTCAAATAATTCCAAAAACTGTTCATTTACCTCACACCAAATCCGGTCGTTGGTACTTCCTGGCTTGTGTAGCCACTAGGTAACAAAAGCTCAACACTGTGCCTAGCATCCTGGAGCACTTCTGTAGTGTTTTGTACGTGCTTCGGAGTTTGTACGTGGTATGGAGTTTTTACGTGTTTTAGAATTTTTACGTGTTTTGGGGTTTGTACGTGCTTTGTCTCTAGCGGTCACCGTAAATATACTTTTATTTATTCTCTCCACATAAAATGTAATAAATAAATCATATAATACAAAAAACAACTAGTCACAGTTCAACCTCTAACTATTTAAATTTCCAGCTTTTGATTTTAAACAAATTTAAAGTGAAACAACACAAAACACTGCAAACCACAACACAAATATAAATTAAAATATGAAAACAAAAAGAAGATGCACATTCTCTGTCATATGGGCCTGCATGAATAAACTTTCTGAATCCTTTATCATCCGCAATTGAAAATAGTTGTGGATGATCACTATACCTTTCTAATGTGACGTTGTTGTCCCTGGCTCTCTTTCTCTCTCTCTCCCTCCTGCTCTGTTACTGTGCTACTGCGTATGTAACTACCGCCCCTCCCCCCTCTTCCCAGCGCAAAGCACAAGGCTCGCGTGCGGAGTGAAGTGGAAAAAAAGTGCGAGAGAGAGGGTGAGAGAAAGAAAAAAAAAACACGTTCGTGTCGTTCACTTCAAAGAGTCGGCTCTAAGAGCCGTTTCGTTCACGACCAACACATCACCAACAACCATGATGAAAAACGCTCATCTGCTTCCATCACCATCAGCTGATTAACATCCCAGCAAACACCAGTATGTGGGCCCCACATGGGCTATCGGGGTTCCAAGTGGGCATGGGCTTACAATGGCCATCCAATCTGGGACCCACTTGGGTTAGCCAAGTAGGACCCACATGAGCCAGCCCAAATGGGGTATGTTATATGGGTGCCATATGGGTAATAAATGGGAAGTAGGTTGAACAGGCAACTAAGTTTAACGACCTCAGTTAAGTATAATTATTACTAATGTGTAAGTATGAACATAAATTAAAACAAAATAACTGATAATAAATTATACCAGAGGCAGTATATTTAAAACGTTAAAACAAAAACTATCCTTAAATTGTATATTTAATTAATAAAAATATACATAAAAAATATATTAATATAAATGAAACAGAAAGAACAGATGTGAGTTAAAATTGTAAGCCACTTGAGAAAATAAAATAGATGGTTTTACATTTAAGTGAAATATTTTTTTTAAGTCTATGTAGGAGTGGTCTTTGAAATCTCGCGTTACTTAAAGAAATATCGCAAGGTGTTTGGAAACCCTTCCCCCCACACTGGAAAATTCGTAATTTCCTGCCCTTGGACAGTTGAGTTGGCATTTTTTGGATTAAGTCAATCTTATTTTCTGCACTTAAGGTAAGGATTTTTTGACCTGATTTGAATGAAATGTTTAGAAAGTTACGATAATGTACGTGGTATGTGGTTAGTGAAGTCCTGGACTTTTTCCTAGCACTCAAGCTAGTTGAAATTTTGACCAAATGGACTTTGCCGATTTTCACAGTTTGAAGCCTTATGCTGTATCATACAGAGTGCTTAACTAGCACCGAAATTAATAACTACGTGTACTTAACATCAAGTTGTTGCGGATTATACTTAAACATTATCTTGTTTTTCCTAAGATTAGTATTAGTAAATGGCTGTACAAGACCAGTTTTACAAAATTCAAACTTTTTGAGAGGAATATAGCTGCATGTGAGCTTCCTGAGTTTAAACCGAATTTTTTTAATCCCAAGAACATGACTTATTTAATTGTACAGAGCAGCGCGTGTGTGTGTGTGTGTGTGTGTGTGAGAGAGAGAGAGAGGGGCTGGGGGGGGGGGCTTTTCACTATGACAGCAACCAAAATTGCTGCAGTCTTGTCTTTATTAGCTTCATTTAAAAAAAACAAAAAAAACAAAAAAACAACGGCTGACAGCGCTGTAAACAATGGCAGACTGGTGGGTAATAAGCAAGCCAATAGTGCAGAAAACAGAGATTTGAGATGGGAAGCTGTACTTGAAGTACACTGAGAGAGAGAGAGGGAGAGAAAGCTGTGCAGTAAGTGTGATTTTTATCGCAAAGCAAAATAGCAAAATTAAGATGGAATTAATGACGATGTTTATCAAATGTTAAGCGTAGTTTGGATCTTCTTTTGCTTCTTGTTCAGTGAATTTTGCTCAGAGTGATGAAACCTGCAGCGTCAGAATCAGTGAGCAGTGGCGTCACAAAACTTTAAGTACTTCTGAAAATTTTTTGTATTTTTCTGAAAAGACACCTGATTTTGTGTTACTTTTCAAGTGCCTTCATCATTTCAAATGTTATTAACTAAAGACAGTATTTTGGCTGATGTAGACTCGCAACTTAGGAATGAACAAAATGCATACAGCATAAGTAGTTTAATTTTAAAAAAAAAACATTTATTCAAAACTGACGTCGGTATTTTGGGTTGTGAGAGCGTCTGTGTTTAATGTAGAAGTTCACTCTGACGCCTCTGTCTTTCTAAATGGAGGGACAGTAACTGCATGTGTATATGTAAGCGTGTAAAAACTGCAGATGGTAAGATTAACACCAACCGTATTTATTTATTGTAGAAATGAATCTCTTGTAAACAATAACGTGGCGCACAGTGTGACGTCAAAGATGGTGCACACCTTTGACGTTGCGTGACTAAATCTCCGTTTTCCTCGTCCATACTTAAACGCAAAAACTGAGTTTTCGAAAATCTCCACCCCGGCAGGAGTTTTTAAAAAACGTGTGTGGACGTAGCCTGAGATTCTGGCGTTTCTGGCAAAATACATTTAAATTTAAAAGTCAATTCAGGATTTTAATGAATCCATATCACTTAATTCAAACTAAAATCGATTTTAATCGGAAAATCGGTTATTGAAACCTACCCCTAATTGTGAGTAAGCTTGTGAGATGGTTCAATTCAATTCAGCTTTATTTATACGGCACTAAATCACAACAACAGTCGCCTCAAGGTGCTTTATATTGTAAGGTAGATCCTACAATAATACATACAGAGAAAAATCCAACAATCATATGACCCCCTATGAGCAAGCACTTTGGTGACAATGGGAAGGAAAAACTCCCTTTCCAGGTGCTGTGCATAGTTCAAAGGCTGCTTTGCTGAAAGATGGAAATAAATCATGAGCTGAAAATAATAAAGATTGATGTACTAGTGCTTATTATGTAGAAGTAGATCTTTGCCCACATTGACTTCTAAATATCTAAAGCTAAACTGAAGGACCAACAGCACAAATCCCCACCAGAAGATGATTGTTCCTATATTTCTGATACACAAGTGACAGCCAAATGCTAAAGTGAATGAAATTTAAGAAAATGGCCTTATTAACCACGATTAATAACATGTAAATGTGCTTTGGATAGTTGTCAGGCCCCAATAATATTTCTGAGTAAGGACCTGTTGATGTAGTTAGTGTAACCTAATATGGGCAGAAATCTGTGCTATCAGAAACTGAATTTGAATAAGTTAAATTTGAATTTAACTTATTCAGCACGGTGGCACGGTGGTTAGCACTGTTGCCGCACAGCAAGAAGGTCCTGAGTTCAATTACACCATCAGGTTGGGGTCTTTCTGTGTGGAGTTTGCATGTTCTCCCCGTGTTTGCGTGTGTTCCCTCCGGGTACTCTGGCTTCCTCCCACCGTCCAAAGACATGCAGTTTGAGGGGATAGGTTAATTGGATAATCCAAATTGTCACTAGGTGTGAGTGAATGTGAGCGTGAATGGTTGTCTGTCCCTGTGTGTTGGCCCTGCGACAGACTGGCGACCTGTCCAGGGTGTACCCCGCCTCTCGCCCTATGACAGCTGGGATAGGCTCCAGCGCCCCCCGCGACCCTGGAAAGGATAAGCGGAAGCGAATGGATGGATAAATTTGAATTTGAATTGCTCAGATTGAATCTGAATTGTAACTTGAATAAATGCTTTTGAAAACTGAATTTGAATTAGTCTCATTTGAAATTGAATTTATGATTTGAAAATGAATTCATTTGCTTTGAAACTTCATTTTATCCTTTCAAAATTCAGCTCTTGGATAATTTCAGTTTCACTTCTCACCATTCAGTTTCAGTTCTACAATTCAATTTCAGTTCCAAAATTCAGTTTTTTGGAACTTACATCCGGTTCCGGTTCAAGGGCAATCGAGCGCAGAGTAATCGAACTTCGTTTTACTAGCAGACCACAAGTGGCAATCTACGACATCTTGAGCTGGAGCTGGAATAATTCTGAAGACATTCGTGATGTCAAATGACCAGTTGCGAAACTCTCAGGTTGGTAATAAATGTATTACATGTATAAGAACAAGCGTCATGTTAACAAATAATACCCGTACAGTAACGTTTATGCGTGTTGTAGCTGTTAGCTAAAAATGCTAATTTAGCGTAGATTGCCATGGGTTCAGCGTTGACAAACAAATATGACAGACTCCTTCCAATAGAATTCCAATGTTGTCATCTTGTAGCCTTCAGGAGTCCTCCACACTTGCAGAGGCCCCTACAGTAGGATGAGGGAAACCCACCGCGTCTCATAAAAACTTTGAAGGGTACCTTTAGCGTCAGCATGAGAAGTTAAGGGACGTGACAAATCGTCAGTATTTTACGCATCGGGAGTAAAGCACTATTAATTAATTAATTAAAGTGCTTGAAATATATGAAACAATGCTTATTATTGTTAAATTCTTGTGGATTTAAAATGTGAAGGGAACACTAATGGTTTGCAATGGCCTTAAGTGACACTTATTATTAACAGTTATTTTAATACTAAATGACATTGTATTGCATTGCCTTTTGCAGAATATATTCATTCAGGAGTGCTTGTCCAGATTTAGGCAAAGGCTGGAGTATGTCCTCAACAACAACCCACTTGACCTTGATTATCTGGAGTACATTGTGACCCAAGAGAGGACTTTCATGAATGCACTGGAGAATGCTGACCTTCCTGCTGATGTCTGCGAAGCTATGGAAGAACTGAGCAGCTTGTTACACCAGCGAAACAACCCTCCCCCCATCAACTCTGTGCTACAGATTATTGGTCCTTATGGGCGTTTTAGGTTTCAGGTCACAGAGAATCACCTCCAAAGTCTTCTTCAGCTTGGTCTACCTGCCACATGTGTAGCAGACCTTCTTGGTGTCTCAAGACGTACCATGTACAGGAGAATGCAGGAGTACAACATGACAGTTAGGAGTCTTTACGATATCTAATGATGCTCTGGATGCCAAAGTGAGAGACATTAAATCCAGACTACCTCATGTTGGATATCAGATTGTCAAGGTTTGCCTTCAAGCTGAGGGCCACCGTGTACAGTGGAACAGAGTAAAGGCATCAATGCACAGAGTTGATACCGAGGGCATTTTAACAAGAATGTCAACTTTGGGCTGTGTGGTTCGGTGAAAGTACTGTGTTCAAGGCCCACATTTCCTACAGCACATTGACACCAATCACAAACTAATTAGGTTTGTTATTGCATAGAAAATTAAAAGACTGACATAATTCTGAATATTTTTATCCATCATAATTATGCTTTGCTTGTCTTTTTTTCACCAGATACAACATAGTGATATTTGGCGGCATAGATGGCTACTCTAGGAAGGTAAGTTGCGTACCCAAAAACAGCACATATTATTAAATCCACAAAGACTTTCTCACACCTTGTTATCTTTTCTCTCTCTGCTTATGTAATTATACAGTTCACATACTTTGATCATATTGTGTATTATGATGGCTTGCACACTCTTGTCACATGTCCTCCTATAAACATTTTGTAAACATTTTGTGCTTCAGCACCCCCAAAATGAATCAAAGCACCCCCAAAGATTTCTTACTTTTTTGACAATATTTGCTGTTTGTGTGACACACTACTAAAAATATAAAAAGCATTCAGTACTTGTTTGAGACTTAACATTTTAACAACAAAAGTATAGATAACCCCCCCTCCTCCCAAAATGGTTTGCTCCAGCTCTGGCTCTAGCGCCGTTGCTGCCAGAGCGATGGTGGCTGAGACGCAGCGGAGCAGAGGTGTAAGTGCCTGGCTTAAAACAGGACATATTAGCTGCATTTAACCTTCAGTTACTCTTTATATACTTAGGTAGGAGTCAGGCCATGTTTCTTTTTAGCTGAAAAACATTACATCCAGGTAACCTGCAGTGTTGGAAACATGTTTTCCGACGATGTTTGCTACCCTACAATCCGTCCTGCTCTGTAGTAAAATCAGCGACATTTGACCGTCCTGTTGCTCCCATTGAAATTTATACAGCCTATTTAAAATCTAAAACTTAAAACTGTCTGTAGCCTGCTGTTGTTACCACTGTCCTGTTTGAAATGGAGTGAGAGAAGCTGGCTGTTATGTCATATGTGCATGTGCAGATATTAAACCCAGGAGCAACATTCAGGTAAAAGTGTAAGAACAAATGATCCGTCAATAAAGGATAATGTTGGATCAGTGTTTCAATATTTATATCTTTTATTAGATGTACATGTGGTTTGGTTATTTGTCTTTTGGTTGAAAGTACACTGAGAGAGGACTTTTTTTTATTAGTGATCTTAATAGTATTTGTTTTTTTCATATTAATGTAATTTTTTCATCTAATTGAATACAATCTATTTGTGTATGATTGTCAGTCAAAAGAGGGAGAGAGGAAAGACGGGAGCATGAGGAAAAAGTACAAGGTCCGGAAGAACCAGGTAAGAAAACAGACAGGGAACAGTGACAGGCAAAACAAACTGTTAACCTGCTTGAGAGAGTTGATCACCAAAAAGTGATAGACAGATTTGCCAACCTCAAGGTGAGGCGACATAGGTTAAAATAAAAGAAAAAATCTGCAGAGCCGTAGTAGTATCTGCAGTAAAGATCTTTTCATACATTGCATACATTGTACCATAGGCAAAGTTGCCTCCATTTTTATAATTTTTTATCAATATTTTGTACATTTGTACATTTCAAGGACTCTATTTTTGGAGTGTATTTTTATATATCTGTATTGTATTATACATACACATTAAAAGTTAATCTCTGTCCAAAAAATGTACTCAGTTTACTTCTTACTCACTATGATCATCATTCATCATTTTCCCCCAGTAATTAAGGTTAGGATATGTTTTTTTTTTTTTTATTCCAATCATTCTTCGTTTGCAGCATTTAAATAACCTTTATCTGATTTGATGGTTTTGTTACTGACTTTTAAAAAAGTGTTTTGTTTTTCTTTCACAAATGTGGGGATTAAATTGTGTTAAAATGTACAAAACAGTGATGTCATGTTTTGTGACAAGGACCCAGGCACACAGAGACTTATGTTATGATCCAGTGTTGTTTGTTTTGTGTTACTCCTCCCACCAGAGGATGGCTGTGGGTTTCTTCCCCTTTTTCTCTTAGGAGGTGGACACCTGGGCGTGCCTGCTGGGTATCTGGGTGGAGTCTCTGCCTATCCTCGGATTGGATAATTGGTTGATCACCTCCAGTACTTAACTACCGGATAACAGCCACCTGGCCCCCTCTCTCCTAACCTCCACCATTCAACCAAGAACCTGTGTGTTGATTCGTTGCAGTGTAGAGTTTCTTTGACAAAGTGATTAGCCAGTATAACCTCGTGTGTGTGTCTGGCGTTATTATGTCAATTTTGTAAATAGCTGTAAATAGATTTGTCAAGTAGTGATCGTACATTTTGTTCACCTTGTATATATCCTTCACTGCAGCAGCCTAGTAGGCGTGAGAAGCCATTTTTGTTGATTACGTTTTCTCCTGTTTTTCATTTAGGAAGTTAGGTAAGTGAATTGTCTTTTGTTTGGTTTTCATTTTTGCGTAGGAAAGCGTAGGGACCATTAGGGAGTTTTGTTTGTTATTTTT
Source organism: Oreochromis aureus (assembly GCF_013358895.1). Taxonomy (NCBI): domain Eukaryota; kingdom Metazoa; phylum Chordata; class Actinopteri; order Cichliformes; family Cichlidae; genus Oreochromis; species Oreochromis aureus. The sequence goes on from NC_052955.1 coordinate 41,940,386, forward strand.
GGCACTGCTCACTGCTGAAGAAAATAAATGGCTGCTTAGCACTTTAAAAAGATATTGTTGTTTGTGTTCTTGCTTGGGTGGTGTGTGAGTGGGCCAACTTCTTGTTGCGTTCGATACTCGCCTAGACTGAGAACGTAACATTAATTGGGGGTTCGTCCATCTTTTTTTTTCGTCGGGTTGGCTTGGAGTGTGGGCTCTTTTGTACTTTGTTCTTTCTTCGTTGCTGTTGTCGCAGGTCGGTTACCTGTGTTCTTGGTTGGCTCTACTTTTCTGGTTGGCAGTTTTTTCTTGTGTGGGAGGGTGTGTGTGTGTTAGTATGGAATTTAAATTGGAGGATTTCACTTTAGGCCCAACTGAAGAAAAGTTGGATAGATGTAAAAAGGATGACCTCATTCTTATTGCCAATTTCTTTGATGTGACTGTGGCATTGAATGCAAAGAAAAAAGAGCTTAAAGAGCTCCTGTGTATGAAACTGCATGAAAGGGGGTTGTTTGGTGAGCCAGGTCCTGCAGAGGGCATCGAGCTGGGAGCTGTTGCTGGTATTCCTGCCCCACTGAAAAATCTCCCTTCTCAACCTGGCCCTTCTGCGGAAGAGCTGCAGTTAACGCTGCGCATAAAGGAAGTGGAGTTAAAAAAGCAGCAGTTGGAGGTGGAAGCTATGCACCTATGGGTGAGGGCTCTGGAGATAGAGAGGGGAGCCTCTGTATCTGCCAGTCCTCCTACACCTCGGTCAGCTCCGCAGTCACCATCCCTGCAGTCACCATCCCCTAAGCCAGAAGACAGCTTTGATGTAAGTAGGCACATCAAATTAGTCCCAGCATTTAGAGAAACCGAGGTAGACTCTTATTTCAGTGTTTGAGCGCATTGCAGGTGCACTACACTGGCCAAAGAATGTATGGTCTCTTTTACTTCAGTGCAAATTGGTGGGAAAAGCCCAAGAGGTATGCACAGCTCTTTCACTTGAGGACAGTTTGGACTATGACATTGTGAAAGCTGCTGTCCTGCGTGCATACGAGCTTGTGCCAGAGGCTTATAGGCAAAGATTTAGGAATGTGAAAAAATCTGCCACCCAAACTTATGTGGAGTTTGCCAGAGAAAAGAAAACTCTGTTTGATAAATGGTGTCATGCTACAAAAGTAAAAACCTTAGATGACTTGCGTGAGTTGGTGTTGTTAGAAGAGTTCAAAAGTCAACTCCCAGAAAAAGTGGTAACCTACTTAAACGAACAGAAGGTTACAACTCTTGCCGCTGCTGCTGTACAGGCTGATGAGTTTGTGTTGACACACAAAGTGGTGTTTTCATCTCCTGTTCACAGCCCACAGACCTCAGTTAGCCCACAAAGCTGGTCTCCAAAGAGCATCCGTCGTACCACCACCTCATCCATTGAAAATAGAGAGTGTTATTATTGCCATGAGCAGGGACACCTCATTGCTGCTTGTCCCGTTCTGAAAAGAAAGGAACGGATCAGGAAGGGTGAATCTCCTTCCCCAATAACCCTTCTACAGACCAAACCTCATGCCTTAGAAGATGTGACTGTAATTCAAAGTGACAAAGTAGATGAAGAGTTCAAGCCTTTTGTGTCAAAAGGTTTTGTTTCATTGATAGGGGAAGAAAAGCGGGCTCCTGTCAGTATTTTGCGTGACACTGTTGCAAAACAGTCGCTCATTCGTGAGGGTGTCTTACCGTTCTCTGCCCAATCCTATTGTGGTGCTGATGTGTTAGCGTGGGGAGTTAGAATGTGTGTAATGCGTGTGCCTTTGCATTTTGTGCAGCTCTCGTCTGTTTGTATCGGGTGAGGTTAAACTTGGTGTGCGACCCCAGTTACCGGTTGCAGGCATTGACATCATCCTTGGAAATGATCTAGCTGGCTGCAAAGTTTTTCAGTTGCCTGAGGTAGTCGAAACCCCACTTGCAGACACTAGTGCTTTTGATCTTGCCGCACCGAACTCTGTTCCTTTGTTTCCTGTGTGTGCTGTGACCCGTGCGCAGGCACGCAAACAGGGAGACTTGGTGGATCTTAGCGACTCTTTCTTAAATGATTCAGATCCAACAAGCGTGCCACCCAAATGTGAAAGTACCCCTGTTTCGGTCGAGCTTCAGCCTGATGAGGAAGCTATGACACTGTCAGTAGATAAAGACAAGCTTATAGAAGCCCAGAAAAATGATGAGAGCTTGTCATCTTGTTGGGCTTATGTGACAGAACCTAAGTGTGGGAAATCTGCATCTTACCTCATTGAGGATGGGGTGCTGATGCGTTACTGGACTCCCAGTTCTGGCTGCACCCATGAGGGAGTGCAGCAAATTGTTGTTCCGCAGTCATTCCATCCCCAAGTCCTAAGCTTAGCACATGACCACACCATGTCCGGTCACTTGGGAATCACAAAAACATACAACCGTGTCCTCCGTTACTTCTTCTGGCCTGGTCTCAAATCTGATGTAGTAAAATTCTGCCGCTCGTGCCACACATGTCAGCTTGCCGGTAAACCAAATCAGGTGATTCCAGCTGCTCCGTTAAAACCCATCCCAGTTGTTGGGGAACCATTTGAGCATGTTATTGTTGATTGTGTTGGTCCTCTTCCAAAAACAAAGTCCGGAAACCAATACCTACTCACCATGATGTGTACTGCCACCCGTTATCCTGAGGCCATTCCGTTGCGCTCATTAAAAACACGTGGGATTGTGAAAGCACTTGTTAAGTTCTTTTCTACCTTTGGACTGCCTAAACGCATCCAAACAGATCAGGGCACAAATTTTATGTCTAGAATTCTTGCCCAGGTCATGACAGAGCTCAGTGTCACCCATCACACTTCCAGCGCGTATCACCCGGAGAGTCAGGGTGCATTAGAAAGGTTCCACCAAACTCTGAAAAACGTGCTTCGCAAATTTTGCACTGAGTCAAGCCGTGAGTGGGATGAGGGGTTGCCACTACTGTTGTTCGCTGTCAGGGAAACATGCCAGGAGTCTTTGGGGTTCAGTCCAGCTGATTTAGTTTTTGGCCACACGGTGCGTGGTCCGCTACGTCTTTTGAAAGAGAAATTCCTCTCAGATAGGCATCGTCCGAAAGAAAACATTCTGGACTATGTTAGTTTGTTTAAAGAGAGGCTGCATAATACCTGCAATTTTGCTCGTGACGCGCTAGCAAAGGCTCAGGTCAAAATGAAAACCCATTTTGATAGAAAGTCTGTAGCACGGATGTTCCAGTCAGGTGATCGCGTGTTGGTTTTCTTGCCTGTCGTTGGTTCTCCCCTGCAGGCAAAGTTTTCCGGTCCGTATGTCATTGAGCGCAAACTAAGTGAAAGCGATTATGTTGTGTTAACCCCTGATCGTAAGAAGAAAAGTCGCATCTGTCACATCAACATGCTGAAGGAGTACATTGATTGCGAACGCTCTAGTCTGTCACCTATTGTGTCGGTGTCCGTCTCTCAACCCTTATATAGTCCCTGCGATGATGGGTTGGATGATAGGCACAGCTCTGTTTCTGGTGCGCGTCTTAGGAACTCTGAAATCTTGGCTGACTTGGATGCCTATTTAACACATCTGTCTGATCCCACCAAATCTGATGTCAGTGAGCTCATTAAAATTACTCAACTCTTTTCGGTGATATCCCCACTCAAACGCATGTGCTAAGTCACGATATTGATGTGGGTGATCACAAGCCCATAAAGCAACATGCATACAGAGTAAATCCCACTAAGCATGCCATAATGCAGCAAGAAGTCCAGTATCTTCTTGACCATGGTTTTGCTCTTCCCAGTAATAGCTCTTGGAGCTCACCATCACTTCTCGTCCCAAAACCCGATCAAACCTCCCGTTTCTGTAATGACTTCCGAAAAGTAAATGCTGTTACAAAACCAGACTCTTTCCCACTCCCACGCATGGATGACTTGGTCGACCGTGTCGGATCAGCAACCTTCGTGACCAAGCTTGACCTCCTAAAGCATAGGTGTCAAACTCTGGCCCGCGGGCCAAATTTGGCCCGCAGCCTAATTACATTTGGCCTGCGAAGCCATGTCAAATTACTATTAGAGCTGGCCTACTGGTATTATACAGCTAATATATATATCGTTTAGTATTAAGCTTTGCTTGTTCCATATTCAGTTTTTCAGCAAAACTTCTTTGAGTCCATAAGAAAAGATTCATTCTTATATCTGGAGGAAGATTTTTTTTTTTCAATAAATATTAATGTTAGCCCACGACTTTGTTCCACTTTTGAATTTTGGCCCACTGTGTATTTGAGTTTGACACCCCTGTCCTAAAGGGATACTGGCAGGTTCCGTTAACTAACCGTGCATCCGAAATCAGTGCCTTTGTTACGCCCGACCATTTTTTGCAGTATACCGTCATGCCGTTCGGGTTAAGAAATGCCCCAGCCACCTTCCAGCGACTGATGAACACTGTGTTACATGGAGTCAGAAATTGTGAAGTGTATCTGGATGATATAGTTGCCTATTCATCCACTTGGACTGAACACCTCAAAACCCTTTGCGAAATATTTGACCGCCTGCGTGATGCCTCTCTGACACTAAACTTGGCTAAATGTGAGTTTGGAAAGGCTGTTGTAACCTACCTAGGGAAACAACTAGGACAGGGTCAGGTCCTTCCTGTTGCTGTGAAAGTGCAGGCAATATTAGACTTCCCAGCTCCGCAGACACGTCGGGAGCTCCGGCGTTTTCTAGGCATGGCAGGTTATTATCGTGGGTTCTGCAAAAACTTCTCTGAGGTAGTAGCCCCATTAACCAGTCTTGCCAGTCCAAAATCACCATTTGAGTGGTCAGAGACATGTCAGTTTGCTTTCGAAGCTGTCAAAGCTCTCCTTTGCAGTGCTCCTGTGCTGGCCGCCCCTGATTTCGCACGTCCGTTCAAGCTTGAGGTGGACGCCAGTGCTTTGGGGGCTGGTGCAGTGCTTTTGCAGGAGGATGAAAATGGCATTGACCATCCAGTCTGTTTCTTTTCCAAAAAATTCCTAAAACACCAATTGCATTACAGCACGATTGAAAAGGAAGCCTTAGCCTTATTGCTAGCCTTACAGCACTTTGAAGTGTACCTTGGATCCAGTCCCCTTCCAACCGTTGTGTTCTCTGACCACAACCCACTCCAGTTCCTAACAGTGTTGTTTGTTTTGTGTTACTCCTCCCACCAGAGGATGGCTGTGGGTTTCTTCCCCTTTTTCTCTTAGGAGGTGGACACCTGGGCGTGCCTGCTGGGTATCTGGGTGGAGTCTCTGCCTATCCTCGGATTGGATAATTGGTTGATCACCTCCAGTACTTAACTACCGGATAACAGCCACCTGGCCCCCTCTCTCCTAACCTCCACCATTCAACCAAGAACCTGTGTGTTGATTCGTTGCAGTGTAGAGTTTCTTTGACAAAGTGATTAGCCAGTATAACCTCGTGTGTGTGTCTGGCGTTATTATGTCAATTTTGTAAATAGCTGTAAATAGATTTGTCAAGTAGCGATCGTACATTTTGTTCACCTTGTATATATCCTTCACTGCAGCAGCCTAGTAGGCGTGAGAAGCCATTTTTGTTGATTACGTTTTCTCCTGTTTTTCATTTAGGAAGTTAGGTAAGTGAATTGTCTTTTGTTTGGTTTTCATTTTTGCGTAGGAAAGCGTAGGGACCATTAGGGAGTTTTGTTTGTTATTTTTGGCACTGCTCACTGCTGAAGAAAATAAATGGCTGCTTAGCACTTTAAAAAGATATTGTTGTTTGTGTTCTTGCTTGGGCGGTGTGTGAGTGGGCCAACTTCTTGTTGCGTTCGATACTCGCCTAGACTGAGAACGTAACACTTATGATTTAATAAAGAAATTTGCAGACTTACACAGAGATGGTAAAATTATGACTGATAACGGAGACGAAGACAACAGACGATGAGGACAGGGAGGAACAGGGGTTTAAATGCACCAAGGAGACAGTCGGAGAGAACTCGGGACAACTGGAGACATTTAAGGATGCAGGGACTGACAGAGACGGGGAAGACGTCTCATCGTGACGAGTAAAGTTTATCTTGCCTGGCTGGGCAGCTCTCTGGGTGCTCAGCACCCCCAAAGCTCTGATCCTAGAATCACCCCTGATCGGTAATATACTTCAGGAGCTTTACTGGATCTTATTAACCAAAACTTCCAGTTCCATGTAGCTAACTGTCTTTTCTCTAATACAGTAGAGTGTGTCTGATCTACTAAAAATCCTCAACTGCGTGTTTGCTCAAGTAAATAGTCTTAATTGTTTGAACAACCAGTAATCCTTAATTTGCAAATGCCAAATCTGGATTTTGTCTGTGTAATTCACTTTTATCTTTGGTTTTTTTATTTGTATTTTTTGCTTTTCTTTTTTTCTACTCTTGTGTCCGTTTTAATCACTTATTATTGCTGCTGTGACAAGTGAATTTACCTAAGAAGAATCATAAAGTCCTTATTTTATCTTATCTGAGCCTCACCATGCAGCCTACCATGCAGAGCACTGAAAGTTCAAATTAAGTACTTAAAATGAAATCTAAAATGAAAAAGTAACCAGTTTCAAACCAGTTATTTGGAATAGTGTGCAGAGTGTTTTGAGTAACATTGAATGTTCAAAAACATCAAAGTTCCTATAGTCTCACTTGACAGCTGGGTTGTACTGTCTGATAACACATAACATCTTGAGGTCTCAACGTGGACTTTGAGTACATTTGCTAGCCAAGGCTAAATACTGAGAGGGTCAAAAATGAAGGGTAAAGAACATCTGACTGTACATAAGGATAGCAAAAGTGATAGACTGAGGTTGTGCCAAATATGTTAAAGTTAGGGTGATTTGTTAGAGAATGGTACACCATGGGTGCCGTCTGCAGGTTATAAAAGAGAGTTATGTTCATACTTTCTTTTGAGATTCTTTTTACAATTTGACTTTCAGAACTCCCTGGGTTGTGTGCAATCTGTGATGGCCTTGTTTGGAATAAATCCTCCTTTATTCAAATAACACTTTCTCAGGCTCTTCACAGAAGAAGAATCCTCACATAAGCATGTGCTACCATTTTGAACCAATGTACACATTTACCATCACTGACCCAACTAGGACCTACATTGGATGCCCACCCATATGGATTTAATGTGAGAAACCCAAGTGGGTCCCATATATACTAAACAATCTTGAGCCCATGTAAAATATATGCCCATATTAATTTAACATAACCCATTTGGGGCCCACATAGACATGTTTTCAGGGTCTGACTTGCATTTGCCCGTGTGTGACACATATAGTTTGACCAGGTGGGCCCTACCTATGTCATCAGTACCAAAAAATATATACTGATTACCTCACTTTGCCCCACCTGGGGCACACAGCAAATGCTTTTCTTTAAATGACTGTGTTTGCCCATGTCTAACCCAGGTGAAAAACCCAAGTGGGTCACACATGTGTTTCCCATTTTGAACCAAGTCAAGTGTTTCCCATGTTTGACCCAGCCAGGACCTACTATATGTTTCCACTTGGTTTTGCCCATATGGGTTTAATGTGAGAAACCCAAGTGGGTCCCATATATACTAAACAATCTTGAGCCCACGTAAAATATATGCCCATATTAACTTAACATAACCCATATGGGGCCCACATAGACATGTTTTCAGGGTCTGACTTGCATTTGCCCATGTGTGCCCATATAGTTTGACCAGGTAGGCCCCACCTATGTCATCAGTACTAAAAAAATATATACTGATTACCTAAATTTGCCCCACCTGGGGCTCACAGCAAATGCTTTTCTTTAAATGACTGTGTTTGCCCATGTCTAACCCAGCAGAAAAACCCAAGTGGGTCCTACATGTGTTTCCCATTTTGAACCAAGTAAAATATTTCCCATGTTTGACCCAGCCAGGACCTACTATATGTTTCCACTTGGTTTTGCCCATATGGCTTTCATGTGAGAAACCCAAGTGGGTCCCATATATACTATATGCCCATAGTAACTTAACATAACCCACCTGGGGCCCACATAAACATGTTTTCAGGGTCTGACTTGCATTTGCCCATGTGTGACACATATAGTTTGACCAGGTGGGCCCTACCTATGTCATCAGTACCAAAAAATATATACTGATTACCTCACTTTGCCCCACCTGGGGCACACAGCAAATGCTTTTCTTTAAATGACTGTGTTTGCCCATGTCTAACCCAGGTGAAAAACCCAAGTGGGTCACACGTGTGTTTCCCATTTTGAACCAAGTCAAGTGTTTCCCATGTTTGACCCAGCCAGGACCTACTATATGTTTCCACTTGGTTTTGCCCATATGGGTTTAATGTGAGAAACCCAAGTGGGTCCCATATATACTAAACAATCTTGAGCCCACGTAAAATATATGCCCATATTAACTTAACATAACCCATATGGGGCCCACATAGACATGTTTTCAGGGTCTGACTTGCATTTGCCCATGTGTGCCCATATAGTTTGACCAGGTAGGCCCCACCTATGTCATCAGTACTAAAAAAATATATACTGATTACCTAAATTTGCCCCACCTGGGGCTCACAGCAAATGCTTTTCTTTAAATGACTGTGTTTGCCCATGTCTAACCCAGCAGAAAAACCCAAGTGGGTCCTACATGTGTTTCCCATTTTGAACCAAGTAAAATATTTCCCATGTTTGACCCAGCCAGGACCTACTATATGTTTCCACTTGGTTTTGCCCATATGGCTTTCATGTGAGAAACCCAAGTGGGTCCCATATATACTATATGCCCATATTAACTTAACATAACCCACCTGGGGCCCACATAAACATGTTTTCAGGGTCTGACTTGCATTTGCCCATGTGTGACACATATAGTTTGACCAGGTGGGCCCCACCTATGTCATCAGTGCTAAAAAAATATATTGATTACCTCACTTTGTCCCACCTGGGGCCCACATAGACATGTTTTCAGGGTCTGACTTGCATTTGTCCATGTGTGACCCATTTAGTTTGACCAGGTGGGCCCCACCTGTGTCACTGATACTAAAACATATATTCATTACCTCGCTTTGCCCCACCTGGGGCACACAACAACAGCCTATCCTTAAATTACTGTGTTTGCCCATGTCTATCCCAGGTGGAAAACCCAAGTGGGTCCTACATGTGTTTCCCATTTTGGACCAAGTTAAGTGTTTCCCATGTTTGACCCAGCTAGGACCTACTAAAAGTGCCCACTCGGGATTGCCCATATGGGTTTAATGTGAAGAACCCAAGTAGGCCCCATACAAAAAGCCCAGTTTGAGCCCATGCCCACATGGTACCCATCCAGCCCGAGCAAAAACCAGGTGGGGCCCATATATACATGTTGGCTGGGTAGTACTTCTCGTTTTGCAGTGAATTGATAGAAGAAAATAAATTGTAGAAAACTAAACAGGAAAAAGTAGAAGAGAAATCACAATTTCACATCAACCAGTGACACACCCCGGGGCCTGATCAACCCTGGCAGGGCCTCCATTTATGAGGGTGTCTACTGGTAAGGGCCAAAACACCCAATGAATCCAAGGCCCACTACTGATGATGTGTCACAATATTTTAATATTATAATCTGGATTTGGTCTTTAATCCCTAAACCTAACCAAGAACTTTAAAAGAAACTAAAAAATGGCAAATAGCTTTTGATAAAAGACCAAAAGACACTGTGAAGTTGATGCACACAACGATTTGTCCTCCTGATGAAGTTTCAGGACTGCCTTTCCTCATAATGGCCATCCATCTAGTCCATAGGTGTCAAACTCTGGCCCGCGGGCCAAATTTGGCCCACAGCTTAATTACATTTGGCCCGCAGAGCCATACCAAATTACTATTAGAGCTGGCCTACTGGTATTATATAGCTAATATATATATTGTTTAGTATTAAGCTTTGCTTGTTCCATATTCAGTTTTTCAACAAAACCTGCTGGAGTCCATAAGAAAAGATTCATTCTTATATCGGAAGGAAGATTATTTTTTCAATAAATATTGTTAGCCCGCGACTTTGTTCCAGTTTTGAATTTTGGCCCACTGTGTATTTGAGTTTGACACCACTGATCTAGTCCTTTTGTGGAATAAATTTATGTGCTGTATGTGTCACAAATAGCTAAATTTATCTGGTGTGGGCTGTAGTATTGAAAGGGTTGCATAATAAGAAATTGTTTTTGTTTTTAAAATAGATTTCTACGTTCTTTTTCACAAATTACTTACATGATTGGCAGTCATTTTCAGTTTTTACATATCAAGTCTACAGTCATAACTACATTAAACAAATGTGATTTATGTCTTTGTCATGGAAATATAAATGTTGCTAAGTTTTAACTGTGGTGACAAAATGATCCATTGAAACTGCATGAAAACATCAAACTGACAGTTATTTTTCAGCTTTATTTGATTGTGGTCATTGGTAATCTAAAAACAAATAAACTACAGTGATACAGACAATTTCATAAAATTCAGTGGGGATAAAATGACAATGATGCTAGTCCACCCCAACACACTGTAGGCTTAGTAACCACTGGATCAATTAAGACAGTAAATTTGAAAAAAAAAAATATGGTTGAGCACATCGCTGTACAATTCGAACTAAACAAAAAAAGTTATATATCCAAAAGTTAATTTGTGGATCAGGGTTGTTGTGACAGAATCAGCTGAACTGCCTACTGTACTGTAGTATGATTATTTTAAAAATAAGCACAAGTACTAGTAATGCACTCTAACATTATTGATACATACCATGAAAATATACTTAACATGTACATCAAAATACTCAAAAATGAAAACTATCACCTGTGACAAGCATACTTGAAATTCTATCAATCACATTTCAATATGTCTTGTAAATTCTGTGAGCCAAAAATATATTACAGTAACTTAACATGACAAATACGTAAAAAGTACAAAATCTCCCTCTGATACATACCAGTGTACTATTCTGTATTACCAAAATGCATGTTTAAAAACAGTGTAACAGGGTTGTTTTTAGCTCTACGAATGACATTAAATAAAAATGTACCAGCTGTCTTTGTAAAAAAACTATATGCTTTGATGTGATGAAGTCTTGGGAATGCATTGTCAATGACTGGTCTATGGCAGACATGAAAAAATTTGGGCCCCCAGCATTAAACCTGCTAGGTAAGAAGTTGATATAACTTTGAGGACAAACTGATATATTACAGATATTTATTTCCGAATTTAATCAGAAAATTCAGAGTCACTGTAAAAGTCATCGTCGGAAGTATGATCAAGGTTGATGTTCTTTGCTCCTGACAAAACTTGCATGTAACACTGTCTTGCGTGCAGCTTGTTTTGTTTCACATTATGTCGTTTTCTGAGGATGATGCTCTGTAGACCTCTCAAACCCTCCTCACTTAGGCCACAATGCGAACCTTAAAAATAAAACATATAATTTAGTCTGCTTTACTGCCTTCAGAAACAGTGAGTGTTTTGTATGCATTACTTAAATACATACTTTTAAATATCTCACTGGAAAACAGGCCGGACAGCTCTTTCAGGGTATCATCATATTTTGAAAGAGATTTCCAGTGATGGTCCATCTCTCTAACAAGAATCTTCTTTTCCTCCTCGAGTCTTCTTATTGCCATGATGATATCGAATGCCCTTCTCTTTATTGTAAGGCTGACAGAGTCTGAAATGCATTTATAACAAAGTTATAAATCAATTCACAAAGAACGTCTGAAGTCGTAAATGATTATAGGTTAACACCTGAAGCTTAGGGTTTCATTATATGTCAGATATGCTGAAAGCAGACAACATATTTGTACAACTACCGCTGTGTGCTCGCTGCCACGGGCAGCTTGTGTCACCAGACAGAATTTCTTCCAAGCACAGAGTTTCTTTGTCTGGAACCATTCTGTTGTATTTTTCCACAGCAGAAGTCAAGATTCCTTTCTCTTCTCTGATCTTGCGACGAATCTTGGCACGGGCTTTATTTCCATCGGTATCTTTATAAAGACGCTGGGATCGTCTCTTTATGCTCACTACGAGCACTTCAATTCTGCTCACTAAGGGATCAACATCACTTGTGCTTGTTGTTGCTGCTTAGAAGAAATAAGACAGCTGCACTTACATAAAGTCATTGTGCAATTGCATCACATTTTTGAATCAGTTTTTGCTCACCTTCTGCCCAATCCTTTACATCACTGACCCATTCATCCAGTTGAATGTCAGTCACTGCTAACTGGACTTTTAAGGACTCCAGGTTCTGAAGCTGGGTTAGAAGAGCTTTTGTGGCCTACGTTGTCAATTTGAGATTAAAAAACAAACAAACAAAAAACAAACACTAAACACATGTTTACTGCAAATAATAAGAACACAGAGGAGTAATCATCTAAAAATAAAGTACCAATATCATTACCTTCTGATATCGATGGGTCAGAGAGGTGGCCAACTGGTCTAGCTTTTGTTGATTCCAGCGCATGGCCATAAGAGTTAGCATGTCCTTCCGTCCTGCAAACACAGAAAACGTAGTGTTACCACTTTCATCATAATTAGACACTTAAATCTAACTAGTGCAGGATTTGCCTTCTCACCTGCTTTGGACATATGTTTTGTGGTAACTGCAATCCTTGACAAAAAGGCATTACATTGCTCCACCTCCTTCCCTAGAGTCAAACCAGCCCCATCTTGATATGCTCCACTCCATTTCACCTGGAAAAAACACATACACAGATGCACATACACACACAGATAAAATACAAATTACACAAAATGTTGATGTGCAAGTGTTCAGATAAAGTGATTAAAGCCAGAATTTCATACCTCACATTTGAAATCGTGGGCTTCAGCATGAAAGACTGAAAGAAATGGCTTCATGCTAATAAGGTGCTGGAGCTCTGGACAGCTTTTTATTACTCTTTCAAGATATGGCCAATACTTGCAGGTAACATCCATACAAAAAAAAGTCATATGTCTATTGGCCAGCTTTTGTTGCAGGTACAAGGGATAAGCAAAAATTTCACTCCTGTACATACTTAGAGCACTGAGCAGCACTCCATGCCTACACACTGCATGCTCCAGTTGTCACAGTCTGGCTGGGGCAGACTGTATGAGTTGACAAGAAGGACCCAAAACGCAGACTCCAAGGAACAGGGAACAAAACTTGAATGTTAACAAAAAGCGAGCCGTTTAATAAGGCCGGTAAAAAAGGTACAAAGAAACAGTAAAGTAGTGATGGCCCGCGTGAAGCTGACGCTCCGGAGCGTGTGTCGAAAAAAACAACACACTGGTTCAGAAGCACTGTGTCGAGGCTTGCTTCGTTTGGCAAAAGTCACGTGACCAGTGACGTCCGAAGCTTCATCACGCACGTAACTGCTTCGGTACCTGATTCAAATGGATATAAGGAAGTGAATCATTCACGGGATTTTGAGTTGATTTTGCTCAATTTATTTTATCTGCAGAAGTGAAAAACTTGAAATGTCCAAAATCATCTTTTCATAATGTAAATATCATTACTGCATATGACTTTAGAAATACTTCCATGTGAATTAAAGCTAATAAAGAATAAAAAAATGTATTTGACACTATACGTAAATTACATTGCTACACATTTTAGAAAATCATTTTGTTTATTGTTTTTAGGTGATAGTCTGCAGGACCCATAAGTTGGCATATCTACCAACTTGCAGTGTAGTTCCTGCACTCCACAGCCGCTTCTGTTCCATGAGAGAGGATTCTCTTGGGCAGGAGAAATTATTTCTAAGAAAAGAAACAGACTCGCCAGCGCACAGTAAAACTAATCCTCTTTTAAATGAAAATAACAAAAAGGCTACCTTACATAGATCATGTTTTTACTTTGCAAGTTCATGGTTAGGGGTGGGTTTTGATCATCGCTTTTCTGATTACAATCCATTCTAAATTGAATAAAGTGATATTGATTCATTAAAATCCTGAGGCGATTTGTAAATTAAATGTTATTTTGCGTGAAATGCCAGCATCTCAGGTTAAACCTCACAAAATTTCGTCAAACACCAAACAGCTAAAACATACAAACGTAAACACAGAGCGCGGACCCGACGCGTCAGAATCAAATTTTGATGTGTAGGCGGGTTCGCGCTGTGTTTACCTTTTTTTTTTTTCCCCGCTGGCTTCTGAAGCTGCAGGTTTCATAACTCTCTGTTTACATCTCTAATTAAGTCTCACTAGTGTCAGCTTTCTTTTAATAGATACAAAAATATGGATATATACTGATAAATGATCAGAATTGTAATATGTCTGAGGCAAAACCTTCCAGATTCCAATCAAATTGAATCGGATCCTGTATCGAATCAAAATGATTCTACAAATCAGTGACGATACCCAGCCGTACTCAGCCCCCTAAGCATTTTCCCTTTCCAGTTCACAATCAATCCTACCCCTAGGTCAAAAATATGGATAGGACAATTGGCATAATCTAATAGTTTGTATGAACATACCTGTCCAGCTGTCCAGTGATTAAATGCACAAGTAGATGGAGGCAGGACTTCACAGCAGGGGCATACTCCATAGTGTGCTGTACATTATCATATGTACATTATATATATTGCTCACTTATTGTATTTACCAACATCAAGGAGTCATAAGCAAAGAAAGGCCACACCATGGTGCATGTTTCATAAGGAAAGTTTATTGATCAAAATGTATTAAGCAAATAAGCGTTACAAATTTTTCAGCCCCCCAATCGAGGAAAAAAATAACAATTACATGTTCAAAGCAACGCAACGGTGGCCCAATATCAGAGAGAACTCCACTCTGTGGAGTGAGCAGTGATAATTAAGCAGTCTGTTTCATTTTGCAGATTCAAGCTGCTCTTCATAATTTTCGCCACCAGATGTCACCGGAGAGGATTGTGTTGAAAAGCTTCGAGTAATGAACCGTTTTTCAATACAAGCTTCAGTGCTTCAGAAAGCTTCATTTGGCCATCACTACAGTAAAGGCAAACTGAAGTAAACTAACATCAACCTAAACTGGGAGAACTAAATAAACAACATGAAAAAAAACCTGGACATGAAACCTAGAAACATGGTGTAAAAAACATGGCATGAACAACAGACGACGTGACAATGACACACTGAAAACAGAGGACTTAAATACACAGGAGGTGATTAGGGGAAGTGGGAACACATGGAGGAACAGCTGACTGACATGAGCCTAATGACAGGACAAGGGAAGTTAAACTAAATACAATGAACAAAGAACACACGACTCCTTCAAAATAAAACAGGAAACATGAGACAGACATGATAATACAAACTTGATAACATAAGACACGCAGCATGAAACACAAAGGGTGAGAGAAACTTAAATACAGGGGAAGAAAACACAAGGAGTCTAATAACCAAATGAACTTCGCTAATCTAATGAACTTGAATCTCCAAAAGTTGAATCTGTTCATCTGGACGTAGCGTTTTGTGGGAGAAACGTTTTGTCACTCATCCAAGTGACTTCTTCAGTCTCAGCTGACTGCAGGTTTCCCCAATCTGTTTCCCCAATCTTATAAACAGTACATTATGCAAATGTACTGTTTATAAGATTGGGGAAACCTGCAGTCAGCTGAGACTGAAGAAGTCACTTGGATGAATGATGAAACGTTTCTCCCACAAAACGCTACGTCCAGATGAACAGATTCAACTTTTGGAGATTTACTTTCCTGGATGATTGAGAATGCATCAAGACCTAATGAACTTGAACATAAACAACATCCAAATAAACTAAAACTTAAAACGCTGGGTCAACAGACCCAGGAACATGACACCAGTCCCTCCTCATCCACCTTGCTGCTGGATCTTTGGGAGGTCTCTCTGGCTGCTGACCACTCCCCTCCACAAATACCTCGTCTGGAGACCTAAAATGCATTTAAATAGCTGGTGACAGTGTCTTTTCACAATCTCTTCAGCAGAGTGTTAAAGGTTACCATAATTATGTCTATGTAATTAGAGCGTTCAATCTTACATGTTTGGATGTGCTGTGTATGTAGTCCACAAATCTTCCCACATCTTCATCCTTTGCTA
This sequence comes from Oreochromis aureus, assembly GCF_013358895.1. NCBI lineage: Eukaryota > Metazoa > Chordata > Actinopteri > Cichliformes > Cichlidae > Oreochromis > Oreochromis aureus. Next base: position 41,956,345 of record NC_052955.1, read on the forward strand.
TGAAGGCGTCTTCAAAGATGCCCTGTTCCTCATATCTGAACAAAATAGCAATACAGTATACTTTATGGTGTCATACAAAGTTAGTCCAAAGTTAATTGGTGCACCTTATAGTCACATTGTCTGATACAAACATTGGTATTACACATATTTTGCTGTACCTGGCTGCATTCTTGAAACAGTAATGTTTGCGGTTTCCATCCACTGAAATTGTAAGCATGTCTGGGGCACATGCATGACATGTGAAGGGATCCTCCTTTAAAATCTTGTCTAATTCATATCTCACGGCTTCCCACTCAAAAAAACTTTTCTGAAAGCCATCTGCAGAGATCTTTCCCGTCTGGTTTAAAATGAAAGACATAAACTGAAAACAACTACGCTACAAGTGACTTTTAAATCCTGAATAACACAGAAGAACCATACTGTAAAGGATGCATAGACTAAAATGCTCACACTGCCAAAATGGAGAGTTCGTTGATCAAGCATTTTTAAAAATGCTTTGCAGGAGAGTCCGGGTGATGCCATCTTCATTTCTTCAAATGTAAAGAAGACATCTGTTGCGTACAAAGTAGAAAAGTGAAGGGTAGCGGGCCAGTAATCACTTTGATTTAGGTCATCTACTCCAGCAGTCCAAGAAGCTTCACATGTCTCACACCTCAGCTCTGGCATGCTGAGATCGTAACGTCCTAGAAAAGTGAAAAACTCATGACTCCAGAGTAAAAGTTTATTATCTTTGGGTTAGGTCTTCTTTTTGTCTCAGACTATACTGCAACAACGCTTGTGAGGGTTTAGTTTTAGGTGAATGGTTTACAGATGGTTTTCAGTCAGGACAAAATGAAGTTCTTCTTACCATTCATTGTGACCACAGCAACAACCTTTCCTGGTCTGACCCTCAAACACTCTGGTGGACAGCCGCAGATTCTGACTGGGCTCTCCACAGGTACAAGTCGTGCTAAAGAAGTCAACATGTATGCGTAACATATGATTTAAATAAGTTGTATTAACTAGGAAGTAAAACGTTGAAATGTGACTAAGATATGGTAGGACCAACTGAGCCTTACTTGAAACAATAAAAAAAAAAAAAACTTAACAGCTGAAAGCTAACAGTGTAGTTGAGAGCTGAGGAAGCATCAACTTTTTTAAAAAATGAGATAGAGAGAGAGAGAGAGAGAGAGCGTAAGGGAAATGTGTAAACAGTAAACATAAGTTTAGTCACAGAACTTACCATCATGGCAAAGGGTCTTATTTACAATGTAAGTTGTTGGAGGCAATGGCTGGAAGAATCCGGCAGTCATGGCACGTCTATTGTGAAGGACATATCTGGTGTGCATGATGACATCACATTTATCACAAAAAAGGGGGCGTGGTAGACAGTCACGACAACGAAGCACAGCTGGATTGCTGCCACATTGTTGGCATATATGTTCCGACACACTTTCTTGAGCTGCCATGGTATTCACCAGATGGGGTGTTTTGGCCCTCCAACTCTCTGAAAAAAGAGTTTTTCTTGTGCTCCAGTTCAAGGAAGCCAAAAGAGGAGCTTTTACCAAAATCCTTGTGAGGAGGTAACTGTCAGCCACATTTTGTTACTGGACTAACATAATGTAATGAATGCCATACTTGCTAGGGGGAGCATTCAGTTTTATGAGATAATTCTGTGGTTTATTTAATGTGCTTTTGTGTCAAAACAAACAAATGACTTTCCTGTTTCTCTTTACAGATATTTCAATTAATTAATACGTTAAATTTATGGATTTGTGTCCATACAATCTATCTCTTCAAATTATCTTGTATGAAAGAGTACTGACCCTTATGTAATTGACTCCGGATTGATCTTGGCCTCGCATAGAGTTGGTTTCCATCTTTGTCTCTTTTTTTCCATTTTACTGTTAGTTCAAGTGGCTTCACAGGTACTGGAGCTTCCTCTTGCTTCAGCTCACCAAGCATGTCATCGAGGTGTTGGAGCTCATCAATTTGTTCCTGCTGATCAGTCAGATTATCTAGGATCCTTAAAGTATCTTGAATTTCGGAGTCACTCATGGCAGAAAGCAGAACAAACAAACAAACAAACAAACAAACAAACAAACAAACAAACAAACAAACAAACAAACACGCACGCACGCACGCACGCACGCACGCACACACACACACACACACACACACACACACAAACAGAATAATCACACAAGACAGAGACCAACAGAGCGAGGCAGAAACAGAGAGACAGACCAATAAGGACAGCAGTAAGAACAGATACAAACAGACTGACGTGGCTCTTAAAAGTGCCTTTAGGAGTTTTTCAAAAAGCAGATGTGGGAAGCAATAATAGGTTGATTGATGAAGAACCTGTTTAGAAAAAAAAAGTATTCAGAATTCAGAAGCACCTTATAAATACATATATACATTAAACCCTTTTGTAATGATTTAGATAAACCCTGTTTACTGTCCATTTGTATTTCATTTGCATTTGCAGCATAGATGATCGGTCTGCTATTTAATGATTATGTAATGCTGTTATTAAGTTTTTAATCGAGAGAGAGAGAGGGAGAGAGAGAGAGAGAGAGAGAGACAGAAAGAGAGAGCTAGATTGAAAGATAACGTCTATCTTGAATTTGAGCATCAACCTAATCTGGCAACACTGACCCTTATGAGAACCCTCAAACTTTAAAAAGTGGAAACAATAGCAAACGTCAGCACACACTTCTCTATCACTGTACCCTGGATGATGATATATGATAAGCTTAACTTGATTGGCTAACAGAAACGAATTTAGCTAGCTTACAGCACATGTGGTGTGGCAACCTATATGCTATTAAATGTTAAGTCATTCGCTGTTCCACGAAATTGCTAATCTTAACCCATAGAACTGCTAAAAGCAGCTTTGTGAGCTCACTGTTTCGGGTTTTTTTGTTTTAGTTTTAAATAAGAAAAATAATTTAAAAAAATCTACAGATTCAGATATTTACTTACCTGTGGTACGATCGAGTACGGTGACATCACTGCCGCTCATCTAATATGATAAAAAAATAAACTTTCTCAAAAATAAACAAGTGAGTCGCTGTGAATTCTTTAACAGCACCGAAAATGTTTTTGCCTAATAAAAAAGCTGTTCTTTTTTATTTGTTTAATTTTATTTTATTTAATACGTAAGAGCGTGATTAGCCAAAGCAGATGGTAAAATGACTGCATGTATTCAGAGGAGTTGGAGAAGATATGTTACAGTTGTAGCAGAATGATCGACAGGTTAAAAATGTAAATGGATTTCCAAATATGAAAAGGATTGTAGAACAGTTTATAAAACCAGTGCAATAAATTCACCCAATCGCTAGCTGTGCCATTACCCAGCATACATCACTCACTCCATCAATGCAATAACCGATACAAAAATAACACCCTGTAATTAGTTTTATCTGCAGTAATTTTCTCTCAGATAGTTGCCTGCATTATATAATTTATTGTGTTCAGTATAGGTCGTTACAATGTGATTTGGAAAATGTCTAAATATACCGACAACAGGCACTTCCGTGGTAATCTCTTGTTGTCAATATACAAAGTTTAAGGAGCAGTATAGTATTCAATCGGAGGACCCTTCACGTCAATTCCCGATGCGAGGGGGGCACCCTGCGCGTCCATAAGTGAAGCAAAGGGAGCCTGACCATGCGTCACACGTTTGACTATGGAGGACCACAAGAGCCACGCACATCGAAATGAAAATTTCTGTGCTTATTTCTGTGAATAGAAATACTGCTGAAGCTGAATGATATAGATATATATGTGTGATCTTTTTTTCTCCAATTCACCAGGTCTGTAAAGTTCAGTATGACTGTGGTACATGATACAAAAGAATAAATACAGAAGAATAAAAACTTTATGTGAATAACTTTACTCTTCTTAAAAATAACACATAAAACAAGTAAAAGTACAAATGTGTACAAGTTAGAGACTTCCTCAGTAAGTTTACACTCTTTTGGAGTGATTTTAATTGTGTGTTAAAGAGAAAGAGATTAGGAAGTAAAGTAGAGGATGCACAGTCCATCATCACTGAGGCCGTCTCTCCTGCATGAAGTCCAGGTGCTGGTTTTCCAGCGTGTGCGTCTGATGCCCCAAAGCTGACTCAGAGCTGTAACACCATCCATGGCTGCAGTATGGAACAGATGTGGGTGTGTCCTCATCTCCCAGAGGAGTCCAAATCGTCATCCAACAGCCCTGCAGACACAAAAACATGTGAAAATATAAACAACCAGACTATCAGCAGTGATTTAAGTACTTTAAGACCTCTGTGAAAATCATTTACAGTATATATCATAGAATTTAAGGCATTTATAATCACAGAGCATACAGAGAAAAGTACTAAACTGAATCAATTTCAGCTTTCATTTTTCATGATGTATATTGTATTAATAATTAAATTTCATTATCTGTATCTTTACCACACATTTGCCACACAGGTGTAGATACTGTAGGTTCAGTGAATGCTTACATTGCACTGATTAGAATATACTGGACATTCAAAGCTAAGATTCAGCGCACTGTGTTAGAGGCTGGGATTTGATGAATTCATCATATATACAACCTTTGATTATCATTTATGTCCAGTTGAGAATGAATCTGTGCACTCACATTTTAAATGAACTGAAATCAGTAGTGTGATCTCTAGTCTTGATATAAGGAATGAGAGAACTGACAGCTGTTATTTTAATTAGCCTGTCTCAGTTGTTTTAACTCTAAGTACCATAGAGTAATGTGGTAACATCTGGACTGACGAGTTTACTGTCAGCATTTTAATCGCTAGTTTAAAGGCTGTAGGTTGCAGCCATTGCTCTAACACTGTATAAATGTAACAGGCCTCAGTGCTGGTTCTAATGGTCTGAGCTGCTTCCAGCTTTATTTGTGAAGAGCACAGCAGCTTACAAAACACGTAGCTAGCTCGTAGAGCTGCAACGTAAAACTTTCATAAGCTAAGATGTCCTTAAAATAACGGGGGCTACGTGCGGTGATGCTAGCATTAGCCACATTAGCACGTTACCTTCAACAGATGGTCAGACTGAGCAAACAGGCACTCAGTCAGAGGTTAGCTCTCCGTTTCGCTGCAGGGTCCCTTCATTCTTCACATATCTGTGTCGAGCCGAGTGTAAATCCCGAGGCTGAACGGCCTTTGTACAAGCACACACGCTTCTTAGCAGGGCGAAGCTATGAGCTAGAAAAAGCCAGGCTGGCAGACACCCTGTATCTGACCAACCAATCAGAGTGCTCCTTACATCCCAAGGTGTGGCTAATTTGAATAGCCTCGAGGAAGTTGTTAATCAAAGAGCTAATCCAGCAGCTAATCCAGAAGCTAATCCAGCAGCTAATCCCGGAGTGAACAGGAAAGGGAAATGGATTTTGAACTGCAGTTTATTAAAGTGCAATTGGAAAAAGGATTTTGAAATGCAATTTATTAAATTGGAATTCAAAAATGAATTTACAAATGCAGAATTTATTCTACAATTCATTATTTAAGCACAGAAATTTTCATTTCGATGCGCGTGGCTCTTGTGGTCCTCCATATTTGACGAGTTGGGAGTGAGAACGTGTTGACCACACTGTAAAAAATGACAGATGCCACCACAGAGTCATAGAAGGTCTTTAAAAGCGCTCCCTGTACTCCAAATGACCTCAGCCGCCTCAGCAGGTAGAGTCTGCTCTGACCCTTCCTGTAAAGAGCATCAGTGTTGTGGCTCCAGTCCAGTTTATTATTCAGGTGAACACCCAGGTACCTATAAGAGTCCACTATCTCAATGTCCACTCCCTGGATGTTCACCGGTGTCAGTGTGGTGGGTCTGCGTCTCTGGAAATCCACCACCAACTCCTTTTTTTCCCCGGCGTTGATAAGCAGGTGGTTCTGCTGACACCAGTCTACAAAGTCCAGAGTCCACTGTCTGTACTCTGAGTCGTCCTCACCTGTGATGAGGCCAACTACGGCAGAGTCGTCAGAGAACTTCTGTAGGTGGCAGCGTGGGGAGTTGATGGAGAAGTCTGCAGTGTAGAGGGTGAAGAGGAACGGTGCCAGCACAGTTCCCTGTGGGGCCCCTGTACTGCAGACCAGTGTATCAGAGACACAGCCCTGTGACCTCACATACTGTGGATGTTCTGTGAGGTTGTCCAGTATCCACTGGGACATGTGGTGGTCCACTCCCGATAGCTCCAGCTTGTCTCTCAGAAGTCGAGGCTGGATGGTGTTAAAAGCACTGGAGAAATCAAAGAACATGATCCTCACAGTGCTTCCAGGCTGAAGACCTCACCGGGGGCGCAGATGGTTTAGAACCAACCTCTCGAGGGTCTTCATCAGATGCGAAGTCAGGGCTACCGACCTGTAGCTGCTGAGATCCTTGGGATGGGAGGTCTCGGTACCGGTACCACACAGGATGTCTTCCACAGCTGTGGTACTTTCCCCAGTGACAGGCTCAGGTTGAACAGATATCCTAGGATGACCTTGATCTTGCGAAGCTCGTTCCTCACTTGAAGTGCTGAGATAGAAAGAGTGGATTTTGGGGGAGGGGGGTGTATGTTGGAGTCCACAGAAGCCGGGGGTGGGTGTGATGGCTGGGAGCTGGGAGGTGTGAAGCTGAGAGGTGTGAAGTCCTGAGATGAAGGACAGGCAGTCCCTGAAGATGAAGGAGATTGCAGCAGAGGGGACGATGCTGTGGGAGGGGTGGGTGGTTGATCAAACCTATTAAAATATTTATTTAGGTCATTCACCCACCCCAAGTCTCCTGCAGCCTGGGGGGTTGGTTTTTGTCCTGAGATTGTCTTCAGGCTGTTCCAAAGCCCTCTGATGTTGTCCTGTTGCAGCTGCTCTTCCATCTTCCTCCTGTCGTCTCTATCGTCTTTATCATCTCAGGACGCCGAAGAACCTGTGGCCACTGAGATATGATGTGGGGAAAATGAACAGAGGGAGTGATTTTAAGTCTGATTTCAGACTATGTAAGAGTTAGTTAAGCCAAGAGTAGGGCAAAACCTTTGTGGCCCTGAAGTTCTAATCCCGACAACATATTGATAGATTAATAAGCATAACTTTTCTGTGATTAAGATTTTTGGGGTTGTTGTTTTAGTGATGGGTTGATTCTGACAGTTAGGTTTGGGTTGTTTTCTTATTTCAGAAGAGGGAGTTTTATTAAACATGGACATGTCTATAACAGGCCCATTATTTTTGTAACAGTGCACTTAGAGAAAACCTGTCAGGTGATTATGTTTTTGTGTTTTGATGAGCTAATAATCAGCTCTCTTTTTCTGATTTTTGTTCTAAGCAGGCCTGAAAGATTGAATTAAAAGCGCTGTAAAAATTTTCGGGAGAACAAATTTAAGGTGACCTTTTCCAGATTACAACTGGCTGAGGAGAAGGCCATCTGTGGGGACCTGATCAGGTTTTCAGACAATAAAGAACTCTTTTTCTAAAAACAAAAAACAAAACAAAATGAATGAATGAGCTCATGTTGCTGAGGGTGGAGAATTTGATTATTAGTCTCCACTGTCAGCAAATATCTTGTGTGAATGAGTGAATGTGTGATTGAAATGTGATGGACTGACGATGTGGACGGAAGCGTTGACTGACTTGACATGGAGAGAAAGACTGGACCAAGGTTAGGATGAGTAAATGTTGATAAACAATTAACCACGTAGGGGAGAGAAGGGTGAATGCTTTGCTTTGCTTTGTTTTGCTTTGCCATGAGCAGGAGGAGGAGAGAGAACGGAGGGGAGACTGAAAGGTTCACATGAGAGTTTGGAGCTGCAGATTTTTTTGGGTTGCTGATGTTTGCTTTAAGAAAATTCTGTTTTATTGACAGGGTTTAGATTATGGTAGTACATTATATAGTTGGGAAAATGCCAAATGCTAAAGGGGAGAAAATGTTGGACGTTACTCATGTTACTATTAACAAAAGCAGGCCACTGTAGAAGTCAATTAAATTTTATAGAGAAAAATAGTTCAAATCAAATCAAATCAAATCACTTTTATTGTCACGTCACATGTGCAGGTACACTGGTACAGTACATGTGAGTGAAATTCTTGTGTGCGAGCTTCACAAGCAACAGAGTTGTGCAAAAATACAATAACGTAAAACAAGCAAAATATAAAAATGGTTAATCTAAAAAGTAATAAATATATGTACAATATATAAAGGTATATACATTACTGAACGTGTGTACTAAATATGTTTTTCTACGTGTGTGTGTGTGTATATAGTGTGTATATACATGTTTTACAAATGAAATAAAGTAAACAATAAAATAAGATATATAAAATATACAGAGGTTGGTATGTGCAAAACAGTGGCATTAATGTACAGTATGGAGTGCATAATGTTGAAGTTCCAGTAGTGAAGGTGAGGTGTCTATGACGTGTTCAGCAGTCTGATGGCCTGGTGGAAAAAGCTGTCTCTCAGTCTGCTGGTACGGGACCGGATGCTGCAGAACCTCCTTCCTGATGGAAGTAGTCTGAACAGTTTGTGGCTGGGGTGACTGGAGTCCTTGTTGATCCTCCCCGCTTTCCTCAGGCACCGCTTCCTGTAGATGTCTTGGAGGGAGGAAGCTCACCTCCAATTATCCGTTCAGCACACCGCACTACTCTCTGGAGAGCTTTGCGGTTGTAGGCGGTGCTGTTGCCATACCAGGTGGTGATGCATCCAGTGAGGATGCTCTCAATGGCACAGCGATAGAAGGTCCTGAGGATGCGGGGGCTCATGCCGAATCTTTTCAGTCTCCTGAGAAAGAAGAGGCGCTGCTGCGCCTTCTTCACTGTTTTGTCTATGTGTACTGACCACGTAAGATCCTCAGCCAGATGTACACCAAGGAAGCGGAAGCTGCTCACTCTCTCCACAGCGGCGCCGTTGATGGTGATGGGGGTGTGTACTCCTCTGCACCTCCAGAAGTCCACTATCAACTCCTTTGTCTTTGCGACGTTGAGGGTGAGATGGTTGTCTTGACACAGTTTCTAGTGGCCGTGCAGTCGTAGGTGTAGAGTGAGTACAGGAGAGGGCTCAGTACACACCCCTGTGGAGCACCAGTGTTCAGTGTGATGGGGGATGAGGTGGTGCTGCCCAGTCTGACCACTTGGCGTCTGTCAGACAGGAAGTTAAGGATCCAGCTGCAGAGGGAGCTGCTCAGTCCTAGATCCTGCAGTTTCCTGTCCAGCTTCGAGGGAACGATGGTGTTGAATGCTGAGCTGTAATCTACAAACAGCATTCTCACATACGTGTCTCTCTTCTCCAGGTGTGACAGGGCAGCATGGAGTGTCAGGGCTATGGCATCATCAGTGGACCTGTTGTGGCGGTATGCGAACTGTAGAGGGTCCAGTGAGTTGGGTAGTGCAGAGCAGATGAAGTCCCTGACCAGCTTCTCGAAGCATTTGCTCACGATGGGGGTCAGGGCTACAGGTCGCCAGTCATTCAGTGAGGAAATGGTGGAGGATTTGGGTACAGGGACGATGGTGGCCATTTTGAAGCAGGCTGGGACTACAGACAGAGAGAGAAAGGTTGAAGATGTGTGTAAACACTCCAGCCAGCTGAGCCACAAGATGACTTGAGGACGCGGCCGGGAATCCCGTCCGGACCAGTAGCTTTGCGTGGGTTCACCCTCCTGAAGTACTTCCGCACATCCTCCTCAGACACAATGTGCGCACTGACGTCATCCGCGGTGCGCATACTGTCCGGTCTCATGGTGTTCGCTGTGTCGAATCTAGCGTAGAATACGTTTAGATCCTCACACAGAGAGGCCGTAATATTTATGAGTCACATAGGGGATTGATAGACTTTTCAGATTAAAATGCAGTTATAGAATAACAAACACTTGACCAAGGTTTTTCCCTTTAAAACAGTAAATTATTTTTATTTTAATTATTATTAAAAGAGCGCGATCGGTAAGGACATGTGAGGGTGGAGACAGGAGCAAAGTAAGGAAAGTAAAACACATTTTGGTTAGCTCTAATAAATTAAAAATGAAAAGAAGTACCACGACACTCAGAGGATCAACATGAAAATAAAAATATGGAAATTTTGTATGAAGCACATGACTGATAACTGTTTTGTCTTAAGTTTTATCTGTTATAGCACAGATTGGATTATAAGTGCAGAAGGAACTGAGTTTGAAATGTGAAGTTAATGTTAATACATAGGTTTTGTTTCTAGGCAGCTCTGAATGGAGCCAGGAGTTCAAAAAGATTTGACATGATAATTAAACTGATTTTATTCCTTAACACAGGTTTGCAGGCCCGGAGGAAGTATATAGGAGAGGAGAATGGCGAAAGTGTTTTGAGAAATAATATGACTAACCTTTTTCTTTTAATTTCCTAAGACCTGGTGAAGCATTTTCAGTTTCAGTAGCTGGTCTTTAGGTTATTTGACGCATAAAATGTGTCAAAAAAGGGATATTTGGGGTTTAATGGAAATAAGGGGCTTTATGATCATTTTATGACTTTCTGGGTGTTTGATAATTTAGCTATGGTAAAACTTACACATAAGTAATGGCTTTTATGCTTAAGCCTAATTGATTGAAAATGTTTGCTTTCTCTTTGACCTCTTTTATTAGAATAAGCGGGTACAATGATTTTCTTACACATATTGCAAAATGTGCTCATAAAAGGTGACAGGGGATTTCTCTAAATCACCCGGCCGTTCTTCAGTTGAGACGTCTGAGTCAGAAAACACAAACAACTGCAGTTCTTCTTTTACTCGCGAGGGCAGCCCTTTAGACGCAGGATCTGCGTCTATTGACTGTCCGCGTCCTTTATTTATACAAAATGTTTTGTGTGTGTGTGTGTGTGTGTGTGTGTGTGTGTGTGTGTGTGTGTGTGTACGTGTGTACAAAGGTAACAACGTCATTTAGAGCCGCGGGTTTTTCTCCTTCACTACATTTGCATGTTCTTCTAATAGAGCTGAGTCTTCACTTCTCTGTTCTCTGAAGACAGGAAGCGGTTAGTAGCTGCACACAAGTTACTGGGTGAAAAGTCACTTAGACATGTCCTTAATAATAAGGTAAAAAGATACATTTCATATAGCTGATCATATTATACAATATTCTCTTCTGACATTCCCTCCTGTTGATCACGAAATGAAATGTACAATTCATCAGTGAGTAACTACTCAGTTACTACATCATTAGTTACACTTCATCTTCATCTGAAAAATAGGAAAAGAAGTCTTCGCTGGTTTTGGTACATCTGCGTATGCTGTGAATGATAAACTTATCATCTGTGAAATTACAGCTTTAAACAAAGAATAACATAAGTAAAGAAAAGCAAAATAAAATCAAGAAAAATTCAATGATGATCAACAGTCTCTTTAAAACTTGTTAAAGTTGAGCGCTTCTTCCTGGATCAGGATGACGATGTTGTTGTTGTTGTTGTGCACTTTACAAAAGTCACTCTCAAGGTGGTCGGAAATCAGAATTAGTGCACCTGTCCCAGGGTGTTTCCCATATATGGTTGTGTTAATATGCTCGGCATGTGCGAGCAAACATAACAGTCTTTCTCTGTGGTCTGTATCAGGCAGTTTTCATCCAAGGATGGATGTAAGGGTGAGCTTTTGTAGTCAAGGTAACCAGGAGGCTTCCCTTCACATTGTTGCACATTGGTCCATCACACCTGCACCTGGCTGCCCTAAAGTTGATCGGATAGAGAGTGGAGTGCAGGCTTACCCAACGGGGCCCAATCGCACTACCCCCCTCACCCCGAAGCAACCAAACGTAGGTGAGGCCTTCCCAATGTGCTTCCTCCTTAGTGATGGGGTTTCCGGGACCTCAACCCTTTGCAGTGGCTCTGATGTATCCAGGAGGGTCTCTCTGCAATTTTACAGGCTGTGGGTGTCGTCAATAACACTTGGTGTCAACCTGCAAGAGACTGGAGAGTCTTACAGCAGTTTATTGTTCAAAACAATATCCTTATTTTCTAGTAGTTTTGCCATCCATTCTGCCAGAGTTGTTTCTCTGACGGATTTTTCTAAAGGTTCACTTTTTACAAGTGAGATTGCATCTGGTTTTTACACTGGATAAATCTATAATCACTAGAGTATAAAAGTGTGTATTAAGGACCTGGACTATCCCCCCCCCCCTGAGGACACATGGGTCACCCCATGTGTCACTAATGCTGCTGTTCTGCACAGGGACTTGGGGAATATCGGTTTACCTTCACAAGTCATCAAATCATATTATTTTGGGTATTCTGATGATTAAATTGTGCCCTAAAGCAATGTCAGCTGACTTTCTTACTGCTTCTGCTGCTGCTGCACAGGCCTGCACGTCCATCTACGTGTAAGTAGAAAGGCTTATCATAATCAGGCAAAGCCAAAACTGTATTTGTCTGTAATGCCAGTTTCAAGTTACTGAATGCTTCTTCTGCTTTCTTCTTTGTAGATGCAACACTACATTTTGACTTAGGGCATTTTAGGCAATTCCTATTTCTCAAAAAAAAATCATACATCTTACATATTTCAAACTTTTAAGTTAAGGAAAACTTTGCATTGCTTACAGCTCTAAAACTCGCCATTGTTAAATCATGTGCCTAATCATTATATGTCACTGTGATCCACAAGTATGATCACAAATTTGTTTTCCAAACTTACAAAACAAACAAACAAAAACAAAAACAAATTGCCTATGGCACCAAGGCTTTATGCTCATTTTAATTGAGTGTAAGCTGCTTTCTTCATTGCAAGTATTTGTTACAATAAGGTTTAATTCATGCATCTTATCACTGAGTTCTAAATTCAAACTATCTCACTTCTAATTCATTTCAATAATAATCTCACATGTAACAATTTGTATGTGTGTTTTCTATTCATTAAGGTAATGACAATTATTTTCTTTCATTATTCTCACCTTTTCTAATGTTCACCTCTTTGTTATGCTGTGGTGGACATCCCTAAACAGTCGTGAGTTCAGGTTTCAATTTTCAGTCCAAACATATCCTGTATTCTCGCAATTAAACTCGCCCAGCTTCATCTCTCACCGGTCTCTTTTCATTCACAGTGTCCTGTTCGTGCTTCTCAACTCAGCTGTTGTCTTCTTCTCTGTTTCTTTACAGTCTTTTCTTTTAAGTTAAGTCCCAGGATGGCAAAATATCACATTCAGTGCCTTCAGTCTTATTTTCATTTGTTCTGTTTTCTTCTCCATTCATGGCAAATATGAGAGTCAGTGCCTTCAAGCAGACACATCACCCTGTTCTTCACCAGCATGCATGTTGCATCTTTCACACTGCTGGACTCATCAGTGGTCGTCAGTGTTACTGCCTTCGCTTGCACTGCTCTTAGCTTCAGTTAATTCTTCAAGTCCACGATGTTCTGTCGGTCTTCATCAGGAGATTGACTGTCCTTTAAGCTTCTTCTCAGGGTCAAAGACAAAGTGAGAGATCAAGCTGCACAATTTCGAGCCAAAGCCTGGCTTATTTTCTCCCAATTCTATTAATCTATTGTTCTGGTGCTGCACTCAAGGTTCCAAAGTTGAGAGACGTCCACCTGTATTGACACACTAAAGCATACAATTAGTATTATATTCATTTTTTTCTTAAAGGCTTCATTTGCTTCATGTGCCTCATCTGTCTCTCTGTGTTCTCTCTGTACACACTCAGTTCCTTTTATGGGCATGCAGAGTTCCTGTTCACTATTTCCTGTTCTCTCCAGAGTCTGTCTCTCTTTATATTTATAGTCTAAAACCCTCTTTAATTCTACTAAATCTTGCTCTAAAAACAATACACCTTCATTTCACTCACACACATTTAAATAGAGCTCTTTCACACATCAGAACAACTAACACTTCTCCACACACATCACCCTTCACCCTTCTTTAGATCAGTTTGTAGCGTATACACTTATATGTTTTCCATCAGAGAAAATAAACTCAATTTCTCATAACCTCACTCATGCGTTTCTTGAATTAAAGCACTTGCAAACTTTAAACATCCTATTTTACATCACAAAAGAAATATATTTCATACTCCTTTATTTCATACACACTTTTAAACGTTCTAACCTCTTTCAGACACCATGAGTCGTCTCACACACCCTGCCTTTTCTCTCACTCAAACTTCCATTTTCCACTCACTCAGACAAATCATGCAGAGTCACTCAAATCAAATACTGACAGCATTCACACGGTTAAAATCACTCGAAATACGCTTTCATACGAGTATTTTGGACATGCCTTCCATGATCAGAAAGAGCAAGTCAAAAGAAAAAAGAAAAAGAAACCTCTCATCATCCTAAAAATAGAATCAGCAGCCAGTGCACTGTTGTGTTGTCTCAAACCTGCAGCTTTAGCTGTTGTATTCAGGGCTTGACTTATTATTTATTATATTATACTTATTATATACAAACAGGTCAAGTGTCTCTATGCACTTGATTAGATTAGGTATTTTCCTTATTATCTTCATCTCATATATCATTGTACTGAGTTTGAGCAAACCTTAAGCTTGAATCAGACAACTTTTAACAATCATCCACCTCACATCATAACTGACTGAGGCGCCTTTTATTATTTAATATTATGTCATAATTAATGTTATTATTGTTTTGTTCTTCCTTTTTTATAACAGCAATAGTATATACACTACTATACTACTAGTATACAATAGTTTATTATTTTATATTTTATTATGTATCCATCACGGGTCTGTGCGAATCTGCAGCTTCGCATCTTCCCAAGCTGGAGACATTTGCTTTTTCACACTCTTTCTTTGGCTGAACAATGACACAGCCTTAATATACGTTATGCATTTCTCTATTTTATTTAAAATGGTTTCGTGTGAATTATCTGGTTTCATGCATTCTATTCATTCAGCTTGGTTGTCTTCCCAATTTTGTTTCATTGTTAATAGCAATTTACAGGTTGCTATGCTTCCTATTATTAGTTTGAATATAGTAGAGATAAGCTCTAATTTGATTTAACCTTTTCTTTATTCCACTTTATTCCTAAGAGTATTTGTATATATATTCAGTTGGGTCTGTATCCAACTCTTTTTAAACATCTACTTTGATCTCTAATTTTTCACTTGATGAGGGATTATTA
Source organism: Oreochromis aureus (assembly GCF_013358895.1). NCBI lineage: Eukaryota > Metazoa > Chordata > Actinopteri > Cichliformes > Cichlidae > Oreochromis > Oreochromis aureus. The sequence continues at coordinate 41,971,372 of NC_052955.1, forward strand.
TTTCCTTCCTAGTCTGAACTGCTTTTTTGTTTCTTACAGTCACGTACAAAATGTCCCTCTTTTCCACACCTCCAGCATGCAGTGCTAAAGCCACTTTTTGGTGTGTATATAGGTCTACCTCTACCTCTTGCTGTTCCACTAAGCATTCCTCTGTCTTTCTTTTGGATTAGTCCTGCTCTGGTTTGTTGTTTTTCTAAACATTTCTCATCAGGTGTTAATTTTGCTTGTTTATTCTCCATTGTCAAAGATTTTGCTGGGCCGTCACTAGCACGCTTGACTTCAGAGTGGTTTACTGGTACGGCCTTCTACTTCATTTCTAAAAAATGAAGCGGTACCAGTTTTACGAGATAAAACTCAACCGTTCTCCTTTGTCACCAGTACGTGAGCCTCAGCAAAGAAAACAATAATAAAAAAAACAGAAAACAATGGAAGTAGTTCAGCAACTTATTGTGCTGCAAAATCAACTTACTTCCAAAACACATATACGTACACACAGATAGACATTTGCGCGCTAATTTGTCACGAAGTAATTCACGGTCACTTCTAAAACCACTCTAAACACAGTTCCTTGTGGCGAACTTAAACCTTATTTGTCACGAATTATTTGACGGCTACTTCTAAAACCACTCTAAACACAGTTCCTTGTGGCGAACGTAAACCCTATTTCACGCGTTTATTTCTTCAAACCCTTCCGTCGGGTTAAAACCAACAGTGTTTTCTCACCCTCAGTCGTCTTTTGCTGGTTGTTCAGGTCATCTGGATCCCAACGTCGTGGACCAGTACTAAACCACCGGCCTGGACCCGAATTCAACGTTCCAGGACTCTCACCTCTACCTGGAGAGGGCTGTCGACAGACTTCGGTGCTGGTTTACCCACGGCGTCAGGATGCAGAAGTCAGACCTTATTGGAGTCACAGAAATGAGTCTGCTGTTTCCATCTCTAGGTTCGAAGGACCAATTTAAATGACAGGGGATTTCTCTAAATCACCTGGCCGTTCTTCAGTTGAGACGTCTGAGTCAGAAAACACAAACAACTGCAGTTCTTCTTTTACTCGCGAGGGCAGCCCTTTAGACGCAGGATCTGCGTCTATTGACTGTCCGCGTCCTTTATTTATACAAAATGTTTTGTGTGTGTGTGTGTGTGTGTGTGTGTGTGTGTGTGTGTGTGTGTGTACGTGTGTACAAAGGTAACAACGTCATTTAGAGCCGCGGGTTTTTCCCCTTCACTACATTTGCATGTTCTTCTAATAGAGCTGAGTCTTCACTTCTCTGTTCTCTGAAGACAGGAAGCGGTTAGTAGCTGCACACAAGTTACTAGGTGAAAAGTCACTTAGACATATCCTTAATAATAAGATAAAAAGATACATTTCATATAGCTGATCATATTATACAATATTCTCTTCTGACAAAAGGGTTGAGCATTCAGTCGTTTGAGGGTCGGAAGCTTCATCTGGCGAGAGTGTCCAGATGACACATGGGGAGAGGTGACTTAGAGTACAATAAGGTCGACGCCAACATGCTTACAGATACAGACATGACGTAGATTAGTTTCTGGGGTAGAGGTGAAAAACATTTTGCTTTGTCTTTGCTTAGCAAGAAGTAATGCAGAAGGTGTGAAAATAAGCATGCCCTGAATAGGTCGACAGGAAACATCTGGAGACTGAAACAGCCATATAGGGCAAAATGTGGTGTGCTTGTAACTGAATGTGTGCCTGCAAAAATAACAGTTTTGTACAAGATGTGCTCGAGATGATCAGATAAGAGAAGAAGAGAGCGAGCAAGAGGAAACACATGTTTCTTAAAAGGGTGTCAAAGGTTGTTAAAAGTGTTGCTTACCCCAATGAATAAAATTGAAGATTATATATGTATAAATGATAGACCTTAGAAAATGATAGGTTGTACCAAGTTTGAATAATTAAGAGAAAAATTCATGAACATAATAGGTTATGGAGGCGAAGCAGGGAGAGGTGTTTTGTTTATCCTTTACCGGAGATTTAAGGACCACAGCGAAAACCACGAAGGGGTTGGCGAGAATCCAGGAAGCACCAGACCGAATGGAACTACAAGAAAGGGGCACCCAAAGGAAGCACAGAGAATCGCACAGTTTCAGAAAATTTGTTGTTTAGGAGATTAAAAGCTTGTTAAGGTTAAATGTGAGCATAAAAGTAATAAAGAGCAATGATAGGGACTTTAGCAATAGTTTACAGGATTTCTATTATTAAATCCGGTTCTTTTGTATTCTTTACAGCCAAAAAAGACACGGCTCAGAAGTGGTCTTATTACTTTAAAAATGATCTTTATTTTTACATATCCAGATATGGAGACCTGGACAGAAAACACACAACCCCAGGTCTGAAGCACAAACGGAAGCCTAGCTATTTATATATTCGCTCTCTACGTCACATCACACTTTAAGTTTCGATCAAACAGCCTAGTTGGTTTCACTTTCTGGTCCTATGCTCTGCAAAAGTATGCAGTTACCACGCTTTTGCAAAAGCATGTCGTTTCCTATCAACACTTTTGGCACAGAGTGTACTCAGAGTTAGGCCTTTCTTATATAAAGCAATATAATCAGCATCTAAGCATTTAAGATTATAAATTTAAACCTCAACAGACCCCCTCTTCATTTCTCTCCTGAGAAATGAACTAATTCCTTATTTATCCCTTTAAATTTACTTGCATGTGAAAATAATAACTAGAATGTAACGAAACAAATCATGCCCATAAATCAAGCTCTAAACCCCCTTCTAATTTCCATTTTTGGCCACACCCCCTCTTCAGGTAACATAAATCCAGTCTTAGCACTATTTCTTGGGCAATTTACCAAACATAGAAATCCTGGAAACTATTACTAAAGTTGCTCTCATTACTCTTCATTACTTTTATGCTCACATTTAACCTTAACAAGTTTTTAATCTCCTAAACAACAAATTTTATTCAACTGTTGTGCTCTGTGCTTCTTTTGGGTGCCCCTCTCTTGTGGTTCCGTTTGATCCAGTGCTCACTGGAATCTCGCCACCCCTGTGGTTGCTGTGGTCCCAAAATCTCCTGCAAAGGAAACAAAACACCTTTCCCTACTACACCTCCCTGACTTATTATGTTCATCAATTGTTCCTTTAATTATTCAAACTTGGTTCAACCTATCATGTTTGGGACTCTCTAATCAAAAGCATTAACCTCATTATGTGTATAACCTTATTAGCATCTATCCATCGGCCCTCAAGGTCATCCCTACAATATATCAATTCAGCCAGTCCCGCTCAACCAGGTTTTTGACTTTTACTTATATATATTCTTCAATATTACTCATCTCAGTAAACAACATTTTGACACCTTTAACACACTTAAAGCGCCGCTTTCACGTCCCTGCAGGTGCTTCCTCTTGCTCGCTGTCTTGTCTCTTATCTGATTATCAACATCCTGTACACAAAACCATTGCTTCTGCAAGTGTGAAAGTTTCCAAGCAGAATGTGCCTTAACTCTGACCTACAAGTCACAGTACACCGCTTATTCTACTAAAAGATCAAAGAGAAAACAAACATTTTAATCAATTAAGTTTAAGCATAAAAGCAATTACTTATGCGTAAGTTTTATCATAGCCCACCAGGTCCTAACATAATCATAAAGCCCCTTATTTCAAATTAAACCCAAAATCACCCCTTCTTGACACATCTCATGTGTCAAATAAGCTAAAACCAGCCACTAAAACTGAAAATACTCAAAATACTTCACCACCTCTTATAAAATGAAAGGAAAAGCTTAGTCACATATTTCCTTAAAACCCTCAGCAATTCACCTCTCGGGTATATTTGCTCCGGGCCTCCAAACCTGTGTTTAGGAATAAAATCAGTCTGATCATCATGTTAAATCTTTTAAACCCCTGGCTCCATTCAGAGCTGCCTAGAAACAACACCTGTGTGTTAACACTAACTTCATTTTAAAACTCACATTTCCTGTGTTATAACATGTTCTTGATACAGCATATTTTGATTTCATTTTGCTCCTCTTAATGTAACAGTACATTTTAATTTTACTTTATCAGACTTAACCAAAATATATATGCTTTCCTTACTTTGCTCCTGTTTCAAAGGAAAAAACCTTGGTCACTTCGACAAATGTTTGTTATTCTATAACTACATTTTATATGAAAAGTCTAGCAATCTCCTATGTGACTCAAAAATATTACTTTTGTTTTAGTTATTTTCCTCTATAAACTTTAATTGACTTCTACAGTGGCCTATTTTGTTAATGGCATGAGTTGTATCAAAAAGTTTCTCCCCTTTAGCATTTGGCATTTTCCCAACCATATAATCTAGTACCATAATCTAAACCCAGTCAATAAAACAGAATTTTCTTAAAGCAAACATCAGCAACCCAAAATCAGCATCCCCAGAATTAAGTCTTCCGCTCCTCCTGCTCATGGAAAAAGCAAAACAAAGCAAAGCAAAGCATCCCCTTTCTCTTGCCAACTTACTCAATTGTTTGTCACCCTGTATTCATGCTAACCTTGGTCCAGTTGTCAGTCCAGTCACAGTCCAGTCATTCATGCACATTCACTCAAAAGAAAAACACTTGTCTATCATTTTTGGTCTGGATTGACATGCTGCAATCCTTTTAGGATTAGGATTTTTTTTTTTTTTTTTAAAAGAGCGCTGTTAATTCAATGTTGCAGGCCTGCTTACAAAAAAATGAGAAAAAAGAGAGCTGATTATTAGCTCATCAAAACACAAAACATGACAAGTGCACTGTTACAATTTTAAAGGGCCCAATTCTAGACATGTCCATGTTTAATAAAACTCCCTCTATTAAAATAAGAAAACAACCCAAACCTAACTGACAGAATCCACCCATCACTCAAACAACAACCCCAAAGATCTTCAACACAGAAAAATTGTCACGGCGAGTGAGATGAGCTGTGTGGAGATGATAAAGGAGGATCCAATTGCAGGCACTTGTAAAGGTGTGAAGGTGGTTTATTGAACACAAAGCACAAGAGGAAAAACAGCAAACAGAGATCACACTAAACTATACTGGAAACAACTAAACTACAGAATACGAACCAGAACACAAACATGAAGCAGGGTAGACAACGGTACATGATGGTGACGGCAGGGAGAACACACGAATGAGACACGGTGGATACACAGACGGACCAGCAACTACAAACACAGAAGACGCGACTTAAATACACACAGAGAAACACAAGGAGATTACACACAGGTGGGGAACACAGCTGGGAATAATCAACAAGACGAGACAGGGGAAAAACTGAACACACTCACATGAGACGCAGACCTTCACAATAAAACAGGAAACAAGAACACTACACCAAGACGCGGACCTGACACTGAGAGACAGACAGAAAATGACACATGGAACTAAACCCACACAAAACATGAGAACACAAATCCTAACTACCAATAAACAGAAACATGGAACTCTAATAACAATAATCATCATCACCATCATCACAAAATGAGAAAACAATCCAAAACACCAAGATAACTGAAACACAAAGTGCCAGAGAAACATAAAGAACAATCCATGATGCAAAAGTAAACCAAAACATAATAAACTCAAAATACTGGGTCCAACGGACCCAGAACCGTGACAGAAATATTGTTTATTAATCTATCAATATGTTATGGGGATTAGAACTTCAGGGCCACAAAAGTTTTGCCCTACTCTTGGTTTAATTAATATTTACATAGTCTGAAATCAGACTTAAATTCACTCCCTCTGTTCATTTTCCCCACATCATATCTAGTGGTTGGCCTCAGATTCCACAGCATCCTGAGAGTCCAAGGTCAACTGATATAATTTCACTTGCTAAATACACAGAAAATCTTGTTAAAAGCCATACCATTTGCACACAATAATGTTCCCCTTTAAACACTTCAACATACTTAGATTTAGCATAAGATATAAACACGTTATTTCAATGTGTCATCACTAAATTATAAATTTCTTGTCCAAATCTGCACTTCTGAACAGACCTGACCACCTTTTTTAATTATCCTGTATTTTACCTTTATATATTTCACCAAGTAATTCTTCTCAGTCTGCTATGTTTCCCTCAAAGCCTCTGACACACAGCCACACAGGAAGCTTCTTTCTCACCACTCATTTCAGCTAATTTGCATACTGAGTCACATCTCAGGAAGTTACCGTGACAAGAGAAAGGCATATTTAAATCTTACCACATTATTAAATTATTTTATTTTATTCCTAGAGTAATCACTTGATTTACTCAATCACCACAAGAGCACTTCCAATTCATTATTTTAAAACTACTTCAAGCTTTTAATCACTTTTTATTTTCACCAATGTCACTCCCTTGTCATGGAACTTCCCGAGCAATTCGCCAACTTCAGGGTTTAAGTGTGCTAAATTCACACTATTTTAACACTGATAAACAGACTCACATGCTCAACATGCTGTCTAATCCTCATGAGCTCGCTTGCATTTGTAAGGTTAATGCATTTTCTGTTTGTGTGTGTGATTTTGTATATGTTTCTTTTTACAGTGTTTCAGACTCCTTCACAATCTTCCCACTTAAGCAGTCAGTTTTCTCTTTCCCAAGTTTGCTAACCCAAATTTTGATTTCCCACCTTAAATAACAGCATTCCTTGTCTTCAGCCAATTCAACCAGAAACTTGACCTGAACGTTTCCAGTGACGTTAACCTATAACTTTCTTCCGACCGCTGCATGTGGAAAATTGATCCAGGTCTGCTTTGCACCTAAAAATAACAAAACTGAGACATTTTCATTATTATCATGAGTGCTTAAACAACCCACTTCTCTCTCTCCGGCCAGAAATACCAATTTATTTCATGTATTCACCTGGATAAGTGTAAGCTGCTTCTTCATTGCATATGTATTTTATCATGAGGTTTAATTCATGCCTCTTTGCACTGAGCTGTGGATTCAAACTATCTCAGTTCTGCTTCTCTCCAAAAATAATTTCTCATGTCACCATTTATATATCACCACTTTTAACAATCATCCACCTCACATCATAACTGACTGAGGTGCCTCTTCTTATTAATAGTATGTCATTATTAATGTTATCATTGTATATCATTGTATTGTTTTTCCTTTTTTATAACAGCAATAGTATATTACAATACACTACTTTACTACTAATATACAATAGTTTATTATTTTATATTTTATTATGTATCCATCGTGGGTCTGTGTGAATCTGCAGCTTCACACCTTCCCAAGCTGGAGACTTTTGCTTTTCCACACTCTTTCCTTGGCTGAACAATGCCACAGCCTCAACATACCTTATGCATTTCTCTAATTTGTTTAATATATTTTCGTGTGAATTATCTGGTTTCATGCATTCTATTCATTCTAGGCACGGTCGTCCTGCCAACTATGTTTCATTGTTAATACCAGTTTACAGGTTGTTATCCTTCCTATTATTAGTTGGAATACATTAGATAAGCTCTAATTTAATTTAACCTTTTGTTTATTCCACTACATTCCTCTTTCCATGCTTTAAGATATTACAACTCCTGTGTACGTTTTGTTTTCTTTTTAGGATCCTTTTCAGTATTCATTTCTGCTTGGAGGGTTTCTTATAATTTAGTCAATGCGGAGGGGCTACATTTTCCCTCCCACGTGGGACATCTAGTTTTTTTGAATTTCTCCATCTACATGCACTAATTTGTCCGGCGCCTGGACATTTTTTCTCTAACCACTGCTCGTCAGCAGTGAGTTTTGAAGCTTCGTTACCCATTTTAATCCTTTACAACTACACAACTGCGGCACCTTCTCTGGCACGAGAATCGAGAGAGGTAGTTGACACGGCCTTCTACTTTCAAGCTATTCTTGAAAGCGGTGTCAGCTTTACGTGATGAAACACGACCTTTTTCTCTTTTCACCAGTACTTGGGTGGCCTACAGCAAACAAATTAGTGGAATAGTTCAGCCTCCTTATTGTGCTGTAAAATCAACTTATTCCACCAACAAAAATAAAACAATAAATACCTTTATACGCGCGCTACCTTTACCTACTACGGGGGAGCTACCAGTCCCAGACGAGCTCTATTTTATTTTAAAATGCTACCAGCCCCTCTTGGGTGAGCCTACTTTACCCACTACAGGGGAGCTACCAGTCCCAGACGAGCTCTATTTTATTTTAAAATGCTACCAGCCCTTTTTCAGGCGAGCCTTTACTTCTATTAGGAATGCTACCAACCCCTCTGGGTGAGCCTATACGTTTTACGCGAGGTGTCTCAGAGTGTTAATATTCACCTGGTTGCTGATTCACTGCTGGTCTCACAGGTCCGCCTCATCGACCCCCACTGCCGTCGACCACTTTTAAGAACGCTGGCCAGAACCCGAATGTCACGTCTCTGGTCTTTTATCCTCTACCTAGAGAGGAGCTGTCGACAGACTTCAGCGCGGGCTTCTCACGATGTCAGGACTCGACGAGGTTTCCCCGTGGGATCACACAAAAGTGTTGTGTCCCAGTCCGGCTCGAAGGACCAAGAAATGTCAGGAGTTTTCCTGTATTGCAACTCAGGTCAGAATAAAGACACTCAGACAGGTTTGCCAGTTAACGTGTACACGGGTGAGACTCAACGGAGACTCACACCCTGGAACAGTTGTCAGGCTTTATTTATACTTCAAGCATATTCGTGTAGCATGTACAGGAAGAGATAAAATAGAACTGTGCTGCATGCAGGCTTCCTGTTGAACAGAGCGTAACTCTCTATTTAAGCTGAATACTAAAAGAGCAAACACATCTAGATAATGAAATGTACTTTTAAGCATAACATAATAAAAATCCTAAAATCCTAAAATCCTAATAAAATCCCTTAACAGTATATGTGTGTTTTCTATTCATTAATGTAATTGTTAGTTAATTTCTCTCTTTATTTTTACCTTCTTTTTTTTTTAAACCTCATTGTTGTGATGTGGTGAACATTTCTAAACCTTCATGAGTTCAGCCTTCAATCCAATTTTCCCATATGCATTCACTATATGACGTCCTGGTTCACCTCTCACTGTTCTCACAGTTTCCTGTGGGGCCTCGCAGATCAACACAGGCCCAATTCAGCTGTTTCTTCTCTCCATTGCTTCACTCTTGATCTTTTCAGTCTTTTCTTTCAAGATTACTCCAAGCATGGCAAATATGAAACTCAGTGTCCAGTGCTGTCCAGTGCTTCCACACAATTATTTATCCCACTGTTCAACTGCCCAGCCTATAATTCACCGTACATGTTCCATCACGTGCTTTCTTACATGCTGCTGCTGGAGTCGTCAGTGTTATAGTTCAGCTGCACTGTCTTTTTGCCTGCTTTTAATTCTTCAAGTACACGGTGTTCTGTCTGTCTTCTGTCTTCATCAGGAGACTGACTGTCCTTTAAGCTTCTTCTCAGGATAAGGAGACAATGAGAGGTGAAGCTGTCAAATTTTAAGCCAAAGCCTGGCCTGTTTTCCTCCCAGTTCTGTTAATCTATCATTTTGCCGCTGTACTCAAGTTCCAGGTTGAGGGAAGTCCACCTCTATTAACACACTAAAGCATTTAATTAATATAATTTTATCACTTTTTCTCAAGACATTCCTTTCTAAGTCTCTCTCTCTAGTCCCACACTACACACATCAGCCAGTGTCCTTTTATGGGCATGCAAAGTTCCTGTCACACACACTACTTCCTGTCACACACACAGCCACGCAGACTCATATTTTTCTTTTTCTCTCTTTCCTGTTTCTACAGACTAATCGAACTCTTGTTTTTTTATATTTACAGTCTATAAACCCTCTGTAATTCTGCTAAGTCTTGATCTAAAAACAATGCACCCTTATTACACGCACACACACTTTTAAATATACTAAGCTCTTTGGTTTTGCAAGCATTCACATCACAATCTTCAGCATGCTCAACAGAGCTCTTTCAGACATCAGGACAATTAACAATTTTCCACACATATCAAAATTCTTTCAGCTCAGTTTTGTAGCATCATCCACGCAATAATTTAATCGTCTCACACACACACCACACCCTAGACAACAACATCAAGTTTTGTAATCCAGACTTTACACTTACAGCAATACACAATACTCAGACAACCCAAGTCCATACAGACACAAAAAAAAAATTCCTATCGGGGGTTTCTGACGTCCAACGCCTGGGTCTAACCCTTATTCCCCCTCTTCTGGTACCAGACTTTCCTACACAATTTTGACAAATTTAAAAGCCTCTAAGCCCAGGTCCAACCTTGCTGACTGATCGACCCGCTTCGGTAATGCCCTCACCGATAGCGGTCAAATTTCTAGGCCCTATAATAATTTAAAAGTGGTCCCCGTGAGTTGACCGGAAACCCCACTCCTGGGCGCTTTCGAATTCCGTCTGCGCCATTAAGCTTTACTTAAGGTTTACCTGTCAATCATGTTCAAACGGGACCACCCGGGTCCAACCCTTCACTCAAACAGCGCAGTAGAGAAGTGGTCCTTGACCACTTGGTTTTTAACGGGTGTTCGAAGTCTCGCGGGCACCACCCGAGCTAACTGGACGTTGCCAGGGGCAACCGTGCGTCCACGATTACCAGTCGCTGCCACACGCTGAACACCTGCACTCCTCGGAGTCCAACTCCGGCCCTAGATTAATTTAAATACATTTAAAAGCACCACTGTGGGGATTCCACAGCCGAATTATCTGGTGCCCGAGTCCAACTCTACCACTTATCAATACAGGGATATATCCCTTAACCAAATATCCTAACCTAATATAGAACAGAATAGAATAGAATAGAATAGAATAGAATAGAATAGAATAGAATAGAATGCCTTTATTGTCACTATACAGTTGTACAATGAGATACAGAGCATCTCCTACTCAGTGCAAACATGCTGGGGGGTACAGTTCTGCAGCGCTATATACATATGGACAGTATTATATAGTATATATATATATATATATATATATATATATATATATATATATATATATATATATATATATATATAAAAATGTACAAATATACAAGTCGGTTTTAAAAAAAGTAATATGTAATAAATAGTGTTGTGTATATACAGTTGGGTTATTGCACATAGAATTGGTATTGCACAGTGGTGGTCCATAGAGGAAGTGGGAAGAAAAAAAATTGGGGGCTGTGTTATCGGTGCATGTGTGAGTTCAGGGTGGTTATGGCTTTGGGGAAGAAACTGTTTTTGAGTCTGTGGGTTTTTGTGCTGATGCATTCTGTAGCGCTTCCCTGAGGGAAGCAGGCTGAACATGTTGAAGCCAGGGTGGGAGCTGTCCTGATAATGTTTGCTGCTCTGCTGAGGCAGCGGGAGGAATAAATGTCCATCAGGGAGGGAGAGGGCAGCCGATGATCTTTTGTGCTGTCTTGACCACACTCTGAAGCCTCACTCTATCCGCCTTTGGTGCAGCTGCCGCACCATACCGTGATGCAGTAGGTTAGCAGGCTCTCAATGGACGAGCGGTAGAAGGTCAGCAGCAGGTTGGAGTTCAGCTTGTACTTCCTGAGGACTCTCAGGAAGTGCAGCCGCTGTTGGGCCTTCTTGACGACCGCTGAGATGTTGTCTGTCCAGGAGATGTCAGCAGAGATGAGGACACCAAGGAACCGGAAGGTGTGGACCGGGCTAAGTCAGTGCTGTGTCTCCTGAAGTCAACAATGAGCTCTTTGGTTTTCTTAGTGTTCAGTGCCAGGTTGTTTTCTGAACACCATGCTGCCAGCTTCAGGACTTCCTCTCTGTAGTCTGCCTCGTCTCCCTTTGAGATGACATGTCATCAGCAAACTTGATGATGAGAGTGTTGTTGTGGGTCAAACTGCAGTCGTGGGTGTAGAGAGAATACAGGAGGGGGCTCAGCACACAGCCCTGTGGGGAGCCGGTGCTCAGTGTGCGAGTGGAGGAGAGATGAGGGCCGAGTCTTACAGTCTGGGGCCGGTTTGTGAGGAAATCCTTTATCCAGGCACATGTGAGAGGAAGGAGGCCAAGAGTGACCAGTTTGTTGATGAGGATGTCCGGGATGATTGTATTAAAGGCTGAGCTGTAGTCCACAAAGAACATTTGGACGTAGCTCTGCCGCTGCTCTAGGTGACTCAGCACAGCGTGGAGGGCTGTGGCGATGGCGTCTTCTGTGGCTCTGTTTGCACGGTATGCAAACTGGTGGGGGTCGAATTCTGGGGGGAGGTAATCCTTGATGTGTTGAAGGACTAGTCTCAGCATTTCATGATTACCGTGTGAGGGCCACAGGGCGGTAATCATTCAGGCTGGAGATGGGAGACTTCTTCGGCACTGGGATGATTGTGGCTGATTTTAGACAGGATGGGATGGCTGCCTGATCCAGTGAGAGGTTGAAGAGTCTGGTGAAGATGAGGGTGAGCTGGTGTGCGCATGCTCTTAGTACCTTGCCAGGCACTCCGTCTGGACCGGCGGCCTTCCTGGGGTTCACTGCTAGGAGCACACGTCTGACATCGTGCTCCGTTACAGTGAGTGGAGCGGTGCAGGAACCAGGTCAGGGTGAGGATGAGGATGGGAGCAGGGCTGAGGCAGATGAGTGTTGCTGTTGTGGTGTTTCAAAGCTGGCGAAGAAGCTGTTTATTTCCTCTGCCAGCTGCACACTCAGGTTTTCTGTTTTCGCAGTGCTGCCTCTGTGGTTGATGATGTCTTTCATTCCCTGCCACACCTCCCGTGTGTTGTTGCTGGACAGGTGGGACTCCATGTTTCTTTTGTGGTCTGACTTGGCCCAAGGACCCAAATGCAGGACTCAGAAACAGAAGGTTAAACTTAAAGGGGCAACGTTTATTGCTGGGAGGATTTCCATAAAAGTAAACTTCACAAAAAATAAACCAAAACCTTAACCTAGAAAACTAGAAACTAACAGGAGCCCAAGAAAAAGACACAGCATGAAGAGGGTACAACACGAAGCAGGGCAAAGGAAAACACAGGGCTTTAATATACAGAGGAGTAACAAGAGAATGGGAAACAGGAGGGAGACACAGCTGGGGTTAATTTGACATAACGAGACAAAAGGAAGCATAACTAGACTCACTGCACGCAGGACTTGGACTATCAAAATAAAACAGGAAACAAGAGAAGATTCAAAAAGAGACACTGAAAGACAGACTGAAAGAATATGACACATGGAACACAGGAAAGACAGTGACTTAAACTAGAAGCCAGAACAACAAACAATATTTAGAAAACAAAACCATGAATAACCAATAATCACGAAACAGAAATTAAACATGAAACACTGGGTAACACCCAGGAACATGACAACTACAGTATGTATAGTATTTTGTCAGTCAGCTGGTAATTCTTTTTAACCTCCTACGGCCTGGTGTCCACATACGTGAGCATCAAATTTTGGGTTGTCTAGACCACAATACAAAATTTTTTGATACTTTTTTTCTGATATCCACTTACGAGGACATTATACTGCTACCTGGTGGTGGCAGAAGAGAATTTCTCATTATACATTAGATTCAAGATGGCCGAAAACAAACCCAGAAGTTCAAATGGCAACTCCTGAGCCAAACTTTTATGGAGGACCACAAGAGCCACGTGCATCGAAATAAAGAATTCTGTGCTTAAATAATGAATTGTAGAATAAATTCTACATTTGTAAATTCATTTTTGAATTTCAATTTAATAAACTGATTTTTAAAATGCTTTTTAAAGACTTCATTTCAAAAAACACTTTTGAGGGGGTCACGTGATGGCAGCAGGGTGAACACACAGTTTTTTCAGAGCTCCATGCCACTCGGCCTTATTTCCATTCACTCCGACTCCAACCCTACTGCCGAATTGGACCCAGCCCTTGCCAATGCCTTTAACTTGATGACAGCTAATGTTGTTAAAGTAATTGATGAGAAATGTAGTCCTCTGACCAAGGCTGTTTCTAAGCTCGTGGTGGAACTTGAGTCAGCACACAATAGGTTGGACGAAGCGGAAGCTAGGGTGCTAGTTGTGGAGAACACTGCTACTGCTCAGTAGCCCTGGATCACCGAGCTGGAAAATCAAGTCAGCGCTCTCACGGAAAGATTGGATGCAGCGGAAGATTACAGCTGATGACTGAACGTCCAGCTTGTTGGCCTACCGGAGGACACTGAATCTGCTCAGCAGGTGGACTTTTTTGAGACTTGGCTACGCCACGTTCTCAGGATGACCACTAAGGCTGGGCGTATAAACCTGGAGAGGGCTCATCGTGTACTCGCTCCGAAACCAGACCCTAACAAGCGTCCCCGCGCACTCCTCATTCATTTTCACGCTTTCAGAGATAAGCAGAAAGTCATGGAAGCAGTGTGCCGACTCAGCTCTGAAGATGGGGATCTGAAGCTTAACGGCTCAACTGTGTTATTCTACAACGACTTCTCCACGTCTGTGCTGAAGAAGCGAAAGGCCTATGATGCAGTGAAGCTGCTTTTACTGGAGCGTGGGATACAGTATGCCATGTTCTTTCCGGCGACACACAACGGCTCGAGGAGGAGATTTGTCACCCCTGGTGCAGGATTTCCTGTCTTCCCTACCTAATTAAATCCCCTGCCGCTTCCTTCTTCTTCCAGCCGTTATTACTGCATCATTGACTGTATCCGGGTCCTGGTTTGGTTCTGACTGATCCCTGCACGCCGAATTAGTGGAGCGGCTTGGGCGCTCGGTTTATGAATAGGTGCTCTTCACTTGGAATGTCTAGCTCCAGCGCGATGAGCCTACATTTTTGTTTTGTTTATATGTGTTGTGTTGTTATGACTAGTTTGCGCTCTGTTGTGGGCTTCAGGGTTAGTTGTTTGCTTGGTCCCCATTTAACTGGGGAAAGACCCTCAACCGTATTATTCTTTCTTACTTGTTGTTCTATTTTGTGTTCGCAGCTCAAGTTTTACATGCTCTTTCTTCTCATACTCAGCTATTGTAGGCACTGTTACCTTTTTTTCTCTCTCTCTGTTTTTGGAGCCTCCTCTCTTCCTCTTTGATTTTGCCATTTATATGTTGGGAGCTGAGGTTACTCGAACATTCATATTACATGTGTGGGTGGGGTGCATGATTAGTACTTAAAATTCTGGTACTATTAAGTAATGTTCGTGGAAAGTTCGGGGTCTGCAGAAACCCACCAAAAGACTAGCTGTGCTTTCCTTTTTGGAAAGGGAGGAGGTTTCTTTGCCGTTTCTCCAGGAGACTCATTTAGAGGATAAGGACAACATCAAACTTAAGAGGGGCATGGTTGGACAGGTGTTTGCAACTTCCTATTCCTCTTTTAGTATTGGTGTAGCCATTGTCATCAGTAAAAAGCTCGCATTCCAGTGTCTCAACTGTGTCAAAGATGACCATGGTATATAAAAGTTAAGGGTACACTTCGGGGAAAAGAAGTGACATTTATAAATCTGTACTGTCCACCTGGCTACTCCCCTGGTTTTCCTCTGCTTTTACCACATTTGCCGATCTTGCATCTGCAGACAGCTTTGTGGGCGGGGACTTTAACTGTCACATCTATCCTTTGCTGGATAAGCACTGTCTAGTAGTTCCTGTCCCTCGAGCCAGGCCAAAATGCTCACTTCATTATACTCCTACTTCGGTTTCTGTGATGTTTGGAGGCAGTGACACCCTAACGACTTAGGATTTACATTTTTCTCCCCGCCCCATAAAAGTTACACCAGAATCGACTATTGCTTCATCCCTGCTTCCACAATTCCCCAGTCTCTCTCATGAGTTGGTAACATTATCTTATCGGACCACGCTCTCCTGTATTTATCTTATTCCCTGCCAGTGTCACGGTTGCCAATGGCCAACCGTGGGGATGTGAGGAAAAGGAGGACCCAGGTGCGGAGCTCTGAATATAAGCAGTGCATTTATTTACAGTGCAGTAATAAATCCCGGTGGCTCCCTAGACTCCCGTGTCGTGTCTCACTCAAACGTCCGTGTTCATACTCTCTGCTCCCGTATTACTGCACACCCCGTGCGTGCTGTCTTCTCCTGCTCCACGCTCTTCCTGCAAGGAAACAACAGAGGTAGCTGTCAAACACAACTCCCACGGGCATACACGACCTACACGACTCTATACTGGACACACACTAACTTGGAGTGTAACTCAATTATCCCGCGCTGGTGGGAGCTCCATCAGTCTCTTAAATAGCTCCCCCGACGAGCCCTGATCAGCAGCAGGAGTGTGGCAGGGACTTCAGGTGTGGCCAGTCCTCCAGCAGGGCCACACCCACCAGGCCTGAAGGTGCCTGTAACTTGGCTCACAGAGAACAGCTGCACACACACACACACACACACACACACACACACACACACACACACACACACACACACCTGCCTACATAAACATGTGGATATAATAGTAGCACAGAGCAGAAGACACAACAAATAATAATAATAATAATAATTGTAATAAATATGGTCCACACTGCTCACGGTCCCCGAGTCCCCAGAACCGCTCACTCTAAGGGTCAGCTCCCGACGACCCTAAAACAAAAACAAACAAAAAAACAAACCACAGGACAACCAACCCAAGGCAGGGGGTCCAGGACAGAGGGCTCAAAAAATAACTCCGCCAACTGAACAAAACAAAAAAAACCAAACAGTTCAATAGTCCAACCACTGCTCCAGTGGCAGCACCCACAGTTCTGGTGGCCGACCCGGTGGGTGGCAAAATAGGCAAGACCTGTTGTGGGTTGGGCAGCAGCAGCAAAACAGTTCAGGTGGCCTACCTCGAGTCCAGTAGTGGCAGCGCTGCAGCTCTGGCGGGCGACCATGGGTACGGCAGCAGCGGCGAAACATGTCCGGCGGCCTGCCACGGATCCAGTGGCAGCAGTGCTGCATCTCCGGTGGCCTGCCACGGGTCCAGTGGCGGCAGCTCTGCAGCTCAGGTGGGTAGCGCCGTAGCCGCTCCGGGGGGCAACGGTGTAGCACAATAAACAATGCGTGACGTGCGGGCCGCGGTGGACGTGGATGTGGCGGCCGTGCCGGACGTGGTCGCCATGCAGGTCCCTCTGGCTCGCTGACCTTCTCCCCAGGCAGCACGGGCCCCTCTGGCATGCTGAGCTCCCCCGGCTCGCTGACCTTCTCCTCGGGCAGCCCGGGCTCCTCCGGCTCGCTGAGCTCGTCCACAGGCTCTGGAGTTCCTGGACCTTATTCACATTCTGTGAGAAACCAAAAAACTGTTTAGTGAGAGACTTCTTCAAGTATGTTGCAACCCAGAAAGAAACGTGGTCATTCCTGCCAGCAGCCACCACCCTCCAGAACAACATGAGCTGATGAAATCCCCCCAGCAACAAACAAACAAACAAAACAAAAAAACCCTCCAAACATAATTTCCCTCATTTGAATAATTAAGTATTTGTAATTGATTTCATCTCCACAATTTGTGCAGTGTATCTAAACCTAGTTACTAAGGTATATCTCTCGTTCACATGACACTGTGCCCTTGCCATGTGGTTTCCTCCTCTATCTCTTGCACCAATAAACCTGTCATGGTCCTGAGTCTGTCTACTCAGTGTTTTGTGTTTCTTTATATTATTTCCTGTGCTTGTTTATCCTGTTATATCTTTGGTTGAGGTTTGCCGTTTGTTAAGGTTTGGTTCTGTGCCTGCCTGCTCCCACTTCTGTGTTCCCTCCGTCTGTCTATGGTGTCACTGTGTCCGCTCGTGAGTCTGCCTGTCAAGTTCAGTGCCCTGTCTAGTTCTCTGTGTCTGTGTGTTTCCTGTTTTATTCTGAAAGTTCAGTGTGTTCAGTTTTACCTCTCCCCTGTCTCGTTAGCCTAATTTCTCCCAGCTGTGTCTCCCTCCTGTTGCCCATTCCCTGATTACTCCCCTGTGTATTTAAGCCCTGTGTTTTCCTGTGCTCTCTGTTGCATCGTCTGTTTAATTCCATGTCAGTCTGCATTATTCTATGTTACCCGGTATTCATTCTGCATCTCTCTGCCATCTCTCTTTGTGCATTTTGCTCCTCCTCCCGTGAGTGTCTGGTTTAAGTTTTGTTCTTTAGTTTTCCCAGTTTAGGGTTGTTTACTCCCCGCTCTGCTATTCCTGTTTTTGTCACCTTATCACCGCTGTAAATAAACACTCACTCGCACCCCAGCCAGTACCTGCATTTTCAATTCAATTTTCAATTCAATTTTATTTATATAGCGCCAAATCACAACAAAAGTCGCCTCAAGGCGCTTTATATTGTACAATAGATCGCACAATAATAAATACAGAGAAAACCCCAACATTTTGGATCCTTTTTTCAATACTCCACACGACTGCTCCCCAGCCGTGACAAAACCGCTTAGATGCTGCCTTTTCTGCCTCTTTTCTGGTAATCTGGCTGGTAAGGGCATTTTTTTTCAAGCTGCCTGTAAAGTACACATATTGACCACAGGAAAGTGAGACTATATTACTAAATCTAAAGACAAAGCTGTATTATTATTATTATTATTTTTCATTCTGTGACACAGCATAAAATCTCATGGACGTGCCGGAACAACTAAGTTACATGAACATTTTAAGACCGCAAAACGACAAGATGTAGCAACCCCGAGTCTCCATTTAAAGTTTTGTTTAAAGCGCAGACTTTATATACCAGTTTTTAAATTTTGTTGATAGGCCATGTAAAACCAGTTATGATTTAAAAAATACATGCAACGTTTTATTTCTGAATAAAACTGCTGTATTTACTGTGAGGAGAAACAGTAAAAACAGTGTTTTCTATGGACAGTGCACTCTGCTTGCAAGAGAAAAAAAGAAAAACAAAAACACCCCTTCCCTATTGATGTATAGGTGTACCATGTCGACCAATGAAAAACTTAAATGGTAACATGTGGCATTTGGTTGTTTAGGAAGAGGGGGAAGTTTTAAGAGTGACGCCGGCAAATGAGCGAAAGAAAGAGAGAGACATCAAGTTTTGAGATGTTAGAGATTTTTGACGTTTAGTGTGTTTGCAGTGTGTAGTTAGTGTGTAGTTAGTGGGACAAACCTTGCTATCAGGTCTGCAGGGTTTTTCCTTGTGGTTCTCCGCTGCATTATAGTGAATAGAAACAATTTTTTTTGAGTGGCACAAATAATGTGTATGGTATCTTATTTGATGCAGAGCACCTGATTGTTCTAGATAGATAGAAAGAAAGATAGATTCTACATTTTTAGATAAATAGTTGCATATAACCTTGTTTGCAAAACTTGTGCAATGGTTTTTATAATTAAAATTTTTTATTTGCATTTCAAGATTTGAAAATGAATCATTAGGCGTGCTTGTGGTTGTCACAGTAAAAAATATATGAATGATGTATGTCAAACTGAAAAAAATAACTGTAAATTCAGACATGTGAGGTTGTGCTTAAAATAATTATACTAAACAAGGTAAGGTAAATAGTTTTTAAAGGTGAAATATAGAGGTCAAATCAAAAGTAGTAAAAAATGGCCAATTATACCCTGGACCCCACAGGGTTAAGTCACTGATTTAATTGTTTGAAAGAATGACTACAGTTGTAGTAAGCATCTGTTATTCAAACATCAAGAAAATATCTTACAACTAACCATATAGCACTTCAAAAACTTTAAGCTCTCGAAATTCCCGCTTTCCATGGCACCCAACAAAGTTATATTGCCTGGAAAGAGCATTGTCCATAGTGAAAGCCATCATTCTTCTTATGGCTTCGTTAACAGTGCTCCCTCTGATCTTTGCCACAAAAGCAACCTTGGTACACGCAAGGACAATAATTTTACTGACAGTAGTACCTCCAGTCACAGCTAAAAGAAAGCAAGAACAGCTACACAGTAATTAGGCTCAACAATATGGATGCTAATTGACTAAGAAAGAGTTAGGTGTCAAAGTCGAACACTGATGCAAATGCAAAGAGCTAAATGATTCACCAAAAGTAATTTCTTAAGTTTTGGGTTTGGGATGGCACAACTTATAAGGTAATGTTTGGAGAACTTATTTTATTAACAAAAATAGCAACTTTTGTGCAGCCCTCCTTCCACTCCTTCATTGCACTGACCACGTTTTAACAAACAGCAACTTTCCTTGATCTTCAAAAGTTGATTCTGTTCATCTGGACGTAGCTTTTTGTGGGAGAAACGTTTCGTCACTCATCCAAGTGACTTCTTCAGTCTCAGCTGACTGCAGGTTTCCCCAAACATTATAAACAGTACATTTGCATAATGACTGAAACCAGCCCACTGAAGGAACAATGGGCTGTGAGGTCAGTTCCTTAATCATAATTATGCAAATTCCCATGACCATTGATCAACAACCACTGACCAAAATGCAATCACAGCATTGTAAGATGGCGAAAGATGTACCCTTAGGCCCCGTCCTCGATTCAGAGATGGTCTTTCCCTTTTCACGTAAATGCCTCCTTGACTCCGCGCTCAAACCAGCGTTCCTCCCTGTCCAAGATGTGTACATCCTCATCATTGAAAGAGTGTCCAGTGGCCTGTAGGTGTAAATAGACTGCAGAGTCCTGGCCTGATGAGGTAGCTCTTCTCTGTTGTGCCATCCGCTTTGCCAGAGGTTGTTTGGTTTCCCCGATGTATAAATCCTGGCAATCCTCCTGGCACTTAACAGTGTATACTATGTTACCCTGTTTGTGTCGGGGGACCCGATCCTTGGAGTGAACCAATTTTTGGCGCAGCGTGTTTTGGGGTTTAAAAGCCACAGAGACCCGGTGTTTAGAAAAAATGCGTCTCAACTGCTCTGATACTCCTGACACTACTACGTGATCACTACAAGTTTTCGCTTGGGCAGCGGTTGTCCTTCTCTCCTGGATCGGCTGGAGCTTTCTTTAGGTGTCTTTGCAGCTTTGACAAAAGTCCAGCTGGGATAACCACATTTACTCAGGGCCTTCTTGATGTGATGTTCTTCTGCCTCCCTGGCCGCTGTGTCAGTGGGGATGGTGTTCACTCTGTGTTGTAGTGTCCTAATGACACCCACTTTGTGCTCCAGTGGATGGTGAGAGCCAAACCTTAAATACTGATCAGTATGCGAAGGTTTACGGTACACGTCAGCTTTTAGATGTCCCCCTTTACTGATGGAAATCTCACAGTCTAAGAAGGCTAACCTGCCCACCAGCAGGCCCCAGGGTCCTACATCACACCTTGCTCTTGTCTCCCTCACAGCTGAAAAAGATCCATGCTTGTGCACTGGCCCTGCTGCTACTCATATCGAGCATGGACCTTGCACTCCCGCAGGCCCCGGGGACCCACATGCTCTTGTCTCCCTTACAGCTGAAAAAGATCCATGCTTGTGCACTGGCCCTGCTGCTACTCATATCGAGCAGGGACCTTGCACTCCCGCAGGCCCCGGGGACCCACATGCTCTCTGTTCCCTTGCGGCTGGAAAAGATCCATTTTTGTGCACTGGCCCTGCTGCTATTCTCTCTCCATTTGGCCGGGGCAGTGAGTCGGCCTCCTGTCTCCTTTACGGTCGAAAAAGATGTGCTGCTGCTGCACTGGCCCTGCTGCTACTCTCTCTCCATTTGGCCGAGGCAGTGAGTCGGCCTCCTGTCTCCTTTACGGTCGAAAAAGATGTGGTGCTGCTGCTGCTGCTGCTGCTGCACTGGCCCTGCTGATATTCTCTCTCCATTTGGCCGAGGCAGTGAGTCGGCCTCCTGTCTCCTTTACGGTCGAAAAAGATGTGCTGCTGCTGCTGCACTGGCCCTGCTGATATTCTCTCTCCATTTGGCCGAGGCAGTGAGTCGGCCTCCTGTCTCCTTTACGGTCGAAAAAGATGTGCTGCTGCTGCTGCTGCTGCTGCTGCTGCACTGGCCCTGCTGATATTCTCTCTCCCATTTGGCCGAGGCAGTGAGTCGGCCTCCTGTCTCCTTTACGGTCGAAAAAGATGTGCTGCGGCTGCACTGGCCCTGCTGCTACTCATATCCAGCATGGACCTTGACCTCCAGCAGGCCCCGGGGACCCACACTTAAGCCCCCTCCCACTAACAAAGCAAAACACCACTGGCAAAATCCTCATGCCCCTGGTACTCCATAAAGTGAATTCAAACGTGCCCCTGGTACACTGTGCAGAAACACTTTGCCACACACACACACACTCCTCGAGCATATGGTACGACAACTTTTCTACATGCCCCTGGTACACTGCCCCGATATCTCCCTGAAACATGCTCCCCTCGTGCATATGGTACGACAACGTTTCCACATGCCCCTGGTACACTGGGCAGAAACACTTTGCCACACACACACACTCCTCGTGCATATGGCACGACAACTTTTCTACATGCCCCTGGTACACTGCCCCGATATCTCCCTGAAACATGCTCCCCTCGTGCATATGGTACGACAACGTTTCCACATGCCCCTGGTACACTGGGCAGAAACACTTTGCCACACACACACACACACACACACATACACTCCTCGTGCCTATGGTACGACAACATTTATCCATGCCCCTGGTACACTGCTCAGCAGCACTTTGCTAAGTACTCCCCGTGCATATGGTATTACAGCTTTTCCACATGCCCCTGGTACACGGACCAGAAACACTTTGCCACGTCCGCTGTACGCACCCTCCTCGCCTGCTAATTGCTGATCTCCCCCACTTCCAGCGGGCCCCGGGGACCCACATCACACCTTGCTCCTGTCTCCCTTGCGGCTGGAAAAGATCCATTTTTGTGCACTGGCCTTGCTGCTACTCTCTCTCCATTTGGCCGAGGCAGTGAGTCGGCCTCCTGTCTCCTTTACGGTCGAAAAAGATGTGCTGCTGTTGCACTGGCCCTGCTGATATTCTCTCTCCATTTGGCCGAGGCAGTGAGTCGGCCTCCTGTCTCCTTTACGGTCGAAAAAAGATGTGCTGCTGCTGCTGCACTGGCCCTGCTGCTACTCATATCCAGCATGGTCCTTGACCTCCAGCGGGCCCCCGGGGACCCACTGGCTCCCCTGCTCTAGTACCCCAGTAGCTTCTTCTCTTGCAGTTACCCTCCGCCAAGATATCCAGTATGGACCTTGCCCTCCAGCAAGCCCCGGGACCCACTTGCTCCCTGCACTCTAGTCCTCCACTAGCTCCTTCTCTCGCCACTCCTCCCTACACTTATCCACCATGGACCTTGACCTCCAGCGGGCCCCTGGGACCCACATGCTCCCCTGCTCTAGTACCCCAGTAGCTTTCTTCTCTTGCGTTACATAGCACCGCTGATCCACCATGGACCTTGACCTCCAGCGGGCCCCTGGGACCCACATGCTCCCCTGCTCTAGTACCCCAGTAGCTTCTTCTCTCTGCGGTTACATAGCACCGCTGTATCCACCTTGGACCTTGACCGCCAGCGGGCCCCGGGACCCACATGCTCCCCTGCTCTAGTACCCCAGTAGCTTCTTCTCTTGCGGTTACATAGCACCGCTGTATCCACCTTGGACCTTGACCTCCAGCGGGCCCCGGGGACCCACATGCTCCCCTGCTCTAGTACCCCAGTAGCTTCTTCTCTTGCGGTTACATAGCACCGCTGATCCACCTTGGACCTTGACCTCCAGCGGGCCCCTGGGACCCACATGCTCCCTGCTCTAGTACCCCAGTAGCTTCTTCTCTTGCGGTTACATAGCACCGCTGTATCCACCTTGGACCTTGACCTCCAGCGGGCCCCGGGACCCACATGCTCCCCTGCTCTAGTACCCCAGTAGCTTTTCTCTGCGGTTACATAGCACCGCCAGATCCACCTTGGACCTTGACCTCCAGCGGGCCCTGGGGACCCACATGCTCCCCTGCTCTAGTACCCCAGTAGCTTCTTCTCTTGCGGTTACATAGCACCGCTGTATCCACCTTGGACCT